>NC_057392.1:88151880-88390506 GCF_019320065.1 Cervus canadensis
CTGAACTGAACTGCACTGATGTGACTTAATGCTTTTTTTAAAAAATCCTTTTTAAATACATAACATAAAGAAGACTGAGCACCGAAGAATTGATGCTTCTGAAGTGGTGTTGGAGAAGATTCTTGAAAGTCCCTTGGACAGCAGAGAGATCAAACTAGTCAATCCTAAAGGAAAGCAACTCTGAATATTCATTGGAAGAACTGAAGCTGAAGATGAAACTCCAACACTTTGGCCACCTGATGTGAAGAGTCAACTCATTAGAAAAGACCCTGATGCTGGGAAAGATTGAAGGCAGGAGGAGAAGGGGACAACAGAGGGTGAAACGGTTGGATGGCATCACTGACTCAGTGGACATGAGTTTGAGCAAGCTCTGGGAGATGGTGAAGAACAGGAAAGCCTGGCATGCTGCAGTCCATGGGGTCACAAAGAGTGGGACACCACTGAGCGACTAAAAAACAATTGTAGTAGCCTGTAATAATTAATTCCTAACTATTGAAATAATTACTGCAATATTGAAAGACTGCTCTTGTTTTTTAATATTATGAAAAAATGCTGCAATGAACACACCTTATTCATAAATATGTTTTCAATACTCAGGTTACTTTATAAGGATAAAATGAGTTGTGTAATGAGGAGAATGGTCATAGTATCATATTCAAGAAGATAGGGTGGTTTTCATTTAATCTTATTCCAAATTATGTTGTGGTTCAGTTAAAGGACCAGAGGCAGATATGGGAGGCAGGAAATACTAGATCAGCCTGTGTTCAGGATCCTATACATCTTGTTTCAGTCATTACACTGCGAGGTTCTTGCCATTCAACCTTGCATCTCAAGCCCAGCATGGTTCCTGGCTAGATTCTTACAATGTGTGTTTACAAAGCTGAGTCAGTGTTAATTTAAGCATTTAAAATATACCTGTGATGAAATATGATAAGTAAATGTAGTAGTGCCACTCAAATATAATTGGAAATATTTTTATTAACATAATAAAATATTTTAGATACATTGTTTAACGGCACAAATTTCATGATGATTAAGGCTACCATTCTCTAACTTGATCTTGAACACTGTTTAAATAAAGGGAGAATTCAAATAGTTAAGTTTAGTTATGTCTAAACGGTCACTTTCAAATTGACATGGATTAGGTATGGTATGTGATCATATCATGCTGGATCATGAGTTTAAAATGCTCAGAGTGAGTCAAAAAGCACTTGATTCTATTTCTGAAGTGTTCGTTATATTTGCAACAACGAGCAGGGCCTGTTGTAGCTGCAAAGAACAGGAAGATAAAGTTTCACTACTGAACAGGAAAGATAGAATTAGAGACAACACAAATAAAGACAGTATGTTCCATGACTGCTTTGAAAGGTATGTGTAACTTAAGAGCTAGGAGGAAAATGAAAGATTAGGTGAAGTAATTTGAAAAATGGATAATAATAAAATAGCAATCATAGTTACCATGTATCAATTTCTTGCTGCATGCCAGGCACTATGCTAAAATTTTATGTTAACCCAGTAGCCATCTCCATAACAATTAAGTCAGAATGGCGGAAGAGGGAAGCATCAATACTTTTTTAAAGATTCCCCCAGATAATTCAATCGGAACCATTCAGCAACCCTGCAAGGTAAATATTCTCTTGCTATTTCTCTTTTCTCTTTTATGAAGGGAGAAACTGAGTCCCAGAGAGGCAATGTAGCTTGGCCAAGGTCAAAGAGCCTAAAAGTTGACATGAATCCAGATGGTCTGATGACAGAACCCTATATCTTAATCACTTGCAGTGCCTCCCCAGTGCTTCAGGGCCATTTCTGATGAGTAGCTTTGATTTTTATGAATTTAAGGAAGTTTCCAATGCATCTCTTAAAAATAACCATTTCAGGGACCTCCCTGGTGGTGGTCCAGGGACTAAGACTCCATGCTCCCAAGGCAGGGGCCCCAGGTTTGATCCCTGGTCAGGAAATTAGATCCCTCATGCCGCAACTAAGACCCGACATAGCCAAATAAATAAACAAATGAGCACCTTGAAAATATATAAGATAAAAATTATCTTTTTAGGAGGTTATAATCTATTTCTGTGGCTTAACCGGCATTAGTGATGATGGTGTCCCCGAGCAGTACCCACCTCTTCCGTGCATAACTTGTCAACACGCCCTTCTCTCTGCCTCGTTCCTTAACCCTCCAGATATTACTATTTCTATTCACCTTCAGAGGTCACCTAAGCCCATGTCAGGAAACTGGTTGCATTTGTGAAAGGCAGAGGCCCAGTGGCAAAGCAGAGCAGAGCAGCACTGAGGTTGTCACTGAAGCCCCATTCCCCCCACCCAGGTTTTGATTGTTCATTTTCCGGTTGTCCGTTACGAAGGCTGCTTTTGTTCATGCTCTGCTGCAGACTTCTAGCTCCTCAGATGTCTTTCTACCTTCAACCTAAACCTAAAGTCATGTTGTCTTATGGGTCTAGTTTTCTGCCTAGCTTGGCCATTCTCACCACATGCCTTTAGTCGAGAGGTTTATACTCTCCTCTAGACTACTGTACTGCGTGCTCTTCTAAATGGAATTTGGAGATTCGCTTGGCTACATTTCTGGTTCTTTGGCACAGCGTCGCTCTACATTTAAGTTCACGCATGGACTTCTGCCGACTGCTGCCCTATTTCTAGACCTTCAAAGCCACATGACCACTAGCTTCTACAGCCCCTTATGAACATGGTGTTCTCCTGTGAATGGATCCTGTCTGTATGGGGCATCTCAGTTACAACTGTCCCAATCCAAGAAATTGCCTTTCACGTATAATTTGGGGTGGGGGGGGGGTATTTCAGTATTTAATTCCTGTATAGCAACTGTGTATCTAGTGCCAGAAAAGATTTAATGAGCTGGGCCCTTACTTGGGCCTAAGGACTCACACGGATGTGAAACCCTCCTATGGAGAATGTGCCTGCCTTTTCTTTTCTTTCATTTATTTTTAATTGGAAGAGAATTGCTTTACAATGTCATGTTGGTTTCTGCCATACAACACCACAGATCAGTTATAAGCACATATATATCCCCCCCTCTTAAGCCTCCCTCCCACCCCCACCATCTCACCCCTCTAGGTCATCGCAGAGCATGGAGTTCGGCTCCCTGTTATTCAGCAGCTTCCCACTAGCTCCGTTTTCCACGTGGTGATGTACATACGTCAGTGCTCCTCTTCCAGTGCATCCCACCGTCTCCTTCCTTGCTGCGTCCACGAGTCTGCATCTCTATTCCTGCCCTGCAACGGACGCTTTTTTATTTCCTAGGCGATGTATTTATGGCCATGGCACAAGCGTGATTGCAGTAGTTAAAATTTCCCTCCAGTGAACCGTGCTCACTGCAAATGGAATCACACAGGCCCACCTGAAGCCACGGTTTAACCCAGCCATCAGGCTCTGCTGAATTCCAAGGGCAGAGATTTAACAGCCGGGCTCCACCAAGGGGCCAACGTGACTGAGAGCGGCGGTTACAGTTTCCGTAACAGCCTAGTGGCTCCCCACCACTATGAATGAAGCTTTAGGTTTATTATTTATCTGTTAAAGAAGAAATTCTCTGTTTTGTCACTATAAGACCCAACTAGGGAGAAAAAAAACTGATCACACTTGCTTCAGTAAATTGTTCCTGAAAGACATAAACAGGTCACTAATAGTAGCAGATTTTATCTGTGTTCTAATCTGCCACTGCTGTTTTCCCTAAAACAGTACACTCAAGGGCAGGCTATATGTTTTCCCTAACATTTAATTAGCAAAAGAAAAATATCACATGAATTTAACAAAAAAAAAAAAACCAGCTCACACAACAATAAAAGAGAACCAAGGGGCTGCTTTCTCAGAAGACACAAAAGAGTAACTTTTGCTACTTTGGTAGCTCTGGCTGCCAGAGGAGGTGAGGTGGAGGTTGAGGGTAGGATGAAGAGCTGAGGATGATGTGTCCAGAGCAAGTGCAGGCAACTCTGAGCGTGTTTGGCCGCAGGGCTTCGAAGGCGCGTTCCCCACATCCTGGCCCAGGTCGGCTCCAGCACACACCTGTATTTTGCTTTTGTGGGGGTCAGAGTACCTGAGGCCCTTTAACAACCGAGTCCAACTCCCAAGAAGTTCGGAGGGGGACGCTGTGGCCCTGTGTGGCCTCACACAGCCACAATCTCAGAGTAGCTTCCGATTCGCTGCCCACCCCAAGTGCTGCATCGCGGGGAGCAGCCACGGGAGGACCACATGCTGGACGCGGAGCCACGGCCAGTCATGGCCCAAGGCCACTTTAGAGTCTCTTCAACAAGGCCTGGTGTTGTTTTGAAAGGTCAAGAGAAAAGTCAAAACAAATCCTTTAACATTTAAATCTCTACGTTTTCTCATTCTTGTATCTTTTCATGATATTATGCAACAGACTTTGAATACTTAAAGTGGATATGTTCTGTCAAAAGTTTCCAAATCTTGAATAATAACATTTTTCTCCAGAACATAGACTATTTCACATAGTAAGGTGACTGCCTCAGACTCATCAGTGAATGGAGTGAAATAAATAGCAAAATCTCATTGCTGACTGTCCCACAGGTTCACAGGTTCGCTGACATGTTAAGTGGCTATTTCCTATATGAAGCTGTGCCTCAGTAAAATTTAGATTGTCACTGAACTTCAGGGTCATTCCAAAGTGTAAACTCCATGAATGTCTAGGGTCTGTAATAAGAAACTAGACGGCTAAGACAGGGTCCCATCCCGTGAGCTGAGGACCCCTAGTGGTTGCTGCAGTAATAATTCCTTCTGAACAAGAAGCATTGCCTGGAGAAGGAGTAGCTCAAATTATCGTTTCTCAGATGCATGTATACGCTGTTGTGATTAGTAAAAATAGTACAATGGCCTTTTGTCACTGTATTTTTTCAATTAAAAGATACCCAGAAGTATTCTCACTAATTGGAGAGGAGCTAGATGTTTTGATGTTACTCAAAAAGTTTGTGAACCCCTGCTCTAGACAGTCACCCCAGGGCAGCTACGCCCTTGAGTAGCTTGAATAGTTGAGTCCAACGAAAAGAACAGAAATGCTATGCAAAACTCAACCCGTAACAGAACTGTATTAATTATAAAGTAATGCACTTATTTCTACCGCAGTAAATTTTACAAAACAAGCGTTTACTACAAAGGAGAATTTGCCATCCCTGACCAAATACCAAGTACCACAGTCACACAAAGTAGCACTCAATGAATGAGCAAATTTCCTCACATTGGAACTTTGGCTTTCACCATCTGTGAAAACTGAAAAATGCAAAGCCATTTGGGAGACCAGGTCTCACTTCAATTGAATTTTTAATTCACCATTTAAAAAGCTCTCTCTCCCTCACACACACACACACAAACACTCAAGAGTGAGTCATCTCACGGCCTGTGTGTCCGCTGTGTGTGTGCATAAACGTTTATCCCTCTGAATCAAGTCATCATTATTCCAGTATTGAAATATTCTCTCCGATTGCCTGATTTCCAGTGCCAGTCTCCTGGGGTAGTTAGGCAAATAAAATTTCATTTACAGAAAGACTGTGATTCAGAACTGATAAAGAGAATTTTTTTTCCCCTTAAGAGTTCTCCCCTCCTGCACCTAAAATACATCAAACAGCACTTAGGGCGTCAGAGGAAAGCAGCAGATTTTTCCAAAGCACTGGGCAGTGGGTGGCAACACATGATTCAGAGTTTCCCTCCGGGCATGAGAGGTTAGTGGAGAGTCAAGGCCCCGCTTGGTGTCAGTTAACACCGGACGATGAATTTCCATATCATCATGTTTGACAAGACAGACACGCATGAATGCATGAAACGCGCAAAAATAATAACACTTCAATCTCAGGTACACAAATATACTTAAGAAAGAGAAGTTTTATTAGGGCAATTTCACTTTATTTTTCCATACAGCAAAGTCAACTACTGCAGTAATAATAAAATAAGCATAAAACAAATTGCAGCCCAAGACAAAATACATAATTTTAAGCAACTACAAGCAGAAAGTAAGTTGTGATTACATAATAGTAAAACCAAGCACACCTGTCCTTTCAGCAGGTGAAAGTGTAGGGTTGCTGATAAGTGCAACATTATAACCAGCTGGAGTGAAGGTTGGATACACTAATTCAGTAAACAAGTGCCCATTATCACATTTGCTTTTTTGAGTGCTTCTGAGTTGAAAATTAAAACCGTGAAAATTGAACTGTGTTTTACCTTTTTCACCTGCTGAAAGAACAGGCTCCTACCGCAATTAAAAAACAATCACATAACAACTATAGCTACTGTGTGCTGTTTGGTTTGCCTGTTTATGGGTGAAATTTTGTGAAAGTCAATACTTGTTTTGAAGATTTTTTTTCTTTCTTATTTTTTTTTTTGTGAACAGTAAACCACTGAAATTGGCAGAAACTGATTTGAATAATATATGTCCTTAGTATAGTTCTTTCTCTCTCTTTTTTTTGTTGTTTTGTTGAAGTTTTAAACATGCAGTAGTTTTTTGAAAAATGTAAGGAATATCTGATCCATGATTTCACCTTAATGGTTGAAGGACCTGCTATTTT
Source organism: Cervus canadensis (assembly GCF_019320065.1). Classification (NCBI taxonomy): domain Eukaryota; kingdom Metazoa; phylum Chordata; class Mammalia; order Artiodactyla; family Cervidae; genus Cervus; species Cervus canadensis. The sequence continues at coordinate 88,158,417 of NC_057392.1, forward strand.
TGGTAATGATCTTCAGGCAGATTTGGCCCAATGGAGTTTTTGTCAGTCATGAGATCTTGGAAGGATGGCATATCTTTCCAGCTGAAAAAATCCTGGCAAACTACAAGCTGTCCACAAAAAAGCAAAGCAACATGTTTGAAGGGGTATGGAGTGCTAACTCTGTGCCACTTTTGCAAGCAATTTTGCTCAGTCTGTCATTTTATTAGCCTTAACAAAACTCCTTGTAATTATAGACGTTTTTATTCAAAATAAGATCTTACTATTATACAGGTTTCTCTCTTTTGACTATATACAGAAGTGCAAAAAGTCAACCTTCTCTCTAGACGTTCCAACATGCTAAATTGCAGCATAATCAACCCTCAAGAGTTTGCACACACGCTATAATTCTCATTACGTAAACTTTGAGTATTTGGATTATCAACAAAAAGTCCCTTGTTCTATTTATTGATTATGCAGCTTATTTATAACAAGGCCTGATATTCAGGGATTTCAAAAATATTAAACAATACTTTAACATTTGAAATGGATACAGTAGAAAATAAATTTTATTCTAATATCTAGGATCTAGATCTTCTTATAATAACTAATTACAAACAAAATAAATCATCAAAATATTACTCAATTGTCTGCCAGGATTGTTGCGATAGCAACAACTTAACTTCTTACTTAGCAATGATTATATATTTATAAGATATCCATATAAAAGATCTTTGTTCTTTTAATGAAAACTAGACAAGAACTAACAATGACTGACATTCTTACACTTTTAATATTAAATCAGTAAAATATAAATCATTTAGTTAACAATACGAATATTCATATGACACTACATGTAATTCAAAACTGAGTATGTTATGAAGGAAAAAACTACTTTAATTTTTTTTTTGTATTTTGAAAAGTTCATCGGTAAAATCTACTAAAACAAGAGTCTATAAACTGAAATGGTATTCAATTGTTAATAGAAAATGAAATCTAATAAATGTAGGAAATGAAAAACTACACTTTAACAAGAAAAATAAGTAATATTCTATAATGTAACTAACTACAATAACATGTGGAGTCACCATTACTCTCTTAACACGATTGAAATTACATTGGTATGGGTTCCAACCCGTAATGTAATAATCTAAGGCTTTAATAGATGTACAGTACAATCAGTAAAATCAACACATCAGTCTTATATTAGAAAGCATCTCTCTCAAGCATAAAAACTTGCAGTAAACTTGGAAGTATGGAAAGTTCTAGAACTGAACTTTCACTTCTCCCATTCCATACTAGAACTACCAGTGACCTGGCCCCTACTTCAGCAATTTTTAGAACTGCTGAACAGAGCAAAAATATCCTTTACTAGCTGCAACATCCAAACCACAAAAAAGGAATTCCTTTGGATGAATCCATTCTTAAAAACTGAATGCACATCTATTTTTTTTTTTAATTTGTAAAAGGCTTTCTAAGGCTATAAGCAGTAAATCTGAACAAAACGAAACAAAACAAATCACATATAAAATTCACCCATGTACTTAACCCACCCAATGACTAGATTAGTTAAACATTTCCCATTTTCATGTTTTGGTTTATCATGCATCTGATGACAGTGCTTTCCTCTTTGTTTAGAGTCACTGTTTTAAATGTGACTGTGACGAAGCATTTAAGCAAATGTGAAACCATTTTTGCAAAGCATTTAGAGTCTTTTGACTTTTGACAGAGCTATAAATAGAAGCAAAATAATTTCCTCAAACTTTTTTTTTTTGTTATCGTGTCTCAGAAATGGCATATCCCTTTTGAATAACATGTTATACAGTATAGTAGGCATAAATATTACACTACAATGCATTAAAATAATTTTTATATATATCTATGATATATCATCTCCAGTACGTGTGAGTTTATCTGTATTGAGAGAGTCTGTGTTGTGCTGTCTGTTACTATAAAGTTAAATCGGCCATTTCTGAGACAGCTTTGGTTTCCAAAAAAAAAAAAAAAAAAGAATGGTGCCCTTTGACTGATTAGTACTAGCAAATAAGCGACAAAATGTGGCTCTGAAAACAATAACACTGAAGAAATAATACTCTACTTTGATGTACAGTCTATGGCACTTCATGAGAATCCTTAACAACATGGTACTTAAAGCCATGATGTGCTTTAAAAGATACACAGTTGTGGTTTTGCTTGGCACATTCATCTCTGTCAGATCCCTCCCTCACCACATCTTAAAATCTATTACATTAAAAATATTACTCAAACAAAAATGACTGTGCATGCACGCTCTCATCTATAATGGCAATTTTAAATACAAGGTGCACCTTTGTTATTTGTAAACCTTGAAAGAAATAAACTTATTTTTAAAAAATTATATCTTGGTCTACAGACGTACCAATACATAATAGAATCATGGTTACACCATAGTCTGTCTTTTCAAGATGGCATGAATATATAGGAAACTAATTAGGTCTGCATATTTGAATGCATCACTCTGTGCTAGAAAAGAAAGACAATGTTGTTCTTTTAGACAGGAGTATCACCTCAGCACAAATATCAATTAAATGTACAAAGTGTATAGGCAACAGTGTGCAGTGGGTTTCCATGTTGTCTTTTCTTCTGGTTAACATGCAGTGTGCGGATGTCTTGTGGCTGAGGGGTTTTTGTATGAGGTTGCTTGACGGTATATACAATATGGCTAATGACCTCGTCCTTTACTCTATAACCAGGCACACTGTCCTTTCCTCTTTAGTACGATCTGCAAGGGAAAAAGATAACCTTCTGTTAACACAGACAATGTCTAACAGCAGTTTCCCATACACATTCAACATGAAAATTGTATTTCTTGGTTTAAAGAGTGAACACAGCAATGGCAGCACCTTCATGTAAAAACAAAAAAACACATCGCAGGTACAAAGGACCAAAATGTGTTTATTGTCTCTTTGAAAATAAAATGACACTCACAGCTGCACAAAATTCTAGTCTCTGAACAAACATCAGCCAATACACAGCTTAAAATATAAAATACATTTGCAGAATCAAGGGGCATAATACAGGAGAGCTCTTTTTAGCACTATCATTGTGGGACAGAATTTACAACTCACTTTACTTCTTTCTAAAGTTGAATAGGTTTCAGAAGTAATGATTTGGCCCACAAAATTAAAATCCATGCAACTGTCCTATTAAACACAATTTGCTCTATGTGGATGCATGATTAACACAGTATGTGTTTGCAAAAAAAACAAAAAAACAAAAAACGATGATACTCTAAGTGACTGCTTTGGATAATTTACAGTTTGGATTTTTTCTCCTAAAGGCCAAGAAAAAGAAAAATCATTCCTTATGCTCCTGACAAATTCAGGTTGAACTGATATTACAATGTACTTGTGACTTAATAATTCCAGCTGCTAAATGAAATTTGTTCCCATAGAATCTTTACATATTCAACTATGCTTTAGTATACAACTTGAGAATTCAAAAAATCACCATTTTGCTCAAAACCAGTTTAAATATTTTCCACTCAAAACCCAGTTTAAATATTGCAGCTTCTCATGAAAATGTCTAAGTATTTGTTAAATAAATAGAACCTTAAAGAGCTTAAGTTTCAATACTGACAAATCTACTGTTTTGCTAACTGATGGAACCCCACTCCATTTTGCATCTTTTTTTTCTGAACCTGGATTATTGCTAAGAAACAGTACTTGTTTACATATATACATACCCAACTGATCATAAGAGCTTGAAATGTTTTTTTTAACATGTCAAAAGAACTCTACTTCCAAACCTACGTACTACAAAGCAATGTACTATTATATTGTATAGAATAATAAACCTTATTATCAGAATGCACTGAGAGAGCTTATGAAACAGAAATCAGTTTTAGTAATTTAATTCATGATTGCAGCATGTCTTTGGTAGTACATCTCGGATTGAGTTTATCATTCCTTTATTTCAAGTTGTGTCTGTCATCTTCTCCTGTATGAGTTAATCCTCTGACAAGCTCTTCCTATGGATGATTATTACAAGGGCCTCTGAACTGGTTCCCTGACACCACCTTCCTGATTCAACACCCTGTCCCTTCTTCTACAAGGCTCTGATATCTCCTTTCTCTCTACATCAACCTTCACTGTCCAAATTCACTTAATTTCTGACTCAGTTAGGAAGAGCTGCTCCTTCATCTTTGTTCCTAGAGGAATCTGTTCAAAGCCCTCTCATTTTAATGAAGAGTGTTAACATTTACATCATCATCTCATTGACTGTCGATCTTTATTTCATCGACCTGGTAACTAACACACAGTAGCTAACACAAAAAGTCATTTATAAATGTGTTAATGCACAGATGAATGAGTGAAAGGAAGCAACAAAGAAAGAATGATCACCCATCTTACTTACCAGATTCAGTTTTAAGTGTCATAGCTCTTCTTAAATATAAAAAGAAATACCTAATATAATTCTGAGCAGGTAGATAACTTGAATCAATGTGTAAGAATAAAACATGCTCTAAAAGGATGAAACATGGTCATCTTTGCAAGTCAATGTGTCTGAAAGGAAACCACGAGACTTTCAAACTATTTCAGCAAATATCCAGGTAGATGTGTGAGTGGGTGTGTATGTGTGTGCATATATGAATGCATGAATATATTTAAATCAGGCTCTTTATATTCTAATGACCCTGATGTGGTGACGCATGGGGTAAACTGGGTACACGTTCTCATTTAGGATTTAGCAAGACAATTTTTGAATAAAATAAATGCTGACCTATACCAGGGAGCAGCAAACTATTGCCTGTAAGCTAAATCCTGCCTACCTATTTTTGTGTGTGTCCAACTTTTTGTGACCTTATGATCCATAACCCACCACGCTCCTTGGTCCACGGGATTTTCCAGGCAAGAATACTGGAGTGGGTTTCCATGCCCTCCTCCAGGGGATCTTCCCAGCCCAGAGACCTAACCTGTGTCTCTTGTGTCTCCTGCATTGGCAGGGGGATTCTTTGCCACGAGCACTACCAATGAAGTTTAACTGGGACACAGCAACCCTTTGATTTACACATGGCTGCTTTTATGCTACATCGGCAGAGCAGCCCCATGGCCCACACAACCAAAAGCATTTACTATCTCATCTTTGAAGAAAAAGCTTGCCAATCCCTAATCTACGCCTTCTATTTAGTTTTAAGCTGTATTTTTCCTTCACGCCTGTGCTTATTTCTAGGACAAAATTTTTTTAAATGTATATATCCTCAGTATTATGCATATTTAAATAACAGTAGCATATCTCTTATAAATTCATATATTAAAATTCCTCATAACCCATCTCAGATAAAATTGTGAGTTCTATATAAATACATTTTTTTTTTGAAATTCTGCAAAATTTTCTTAAGTGCATTACACAATTGTTATCTTAAAAAAGAAAAAACCACCACGAATATACACTCAATATTACATAATGAACTTACTGTTTAGTGATGAAAATTCTACATCTGGGTAACATACTTGTGGCTAGTCAGATGTTCGGCAGATATTATGGGTATCTAGCAAATAAAAAATTATTTAATGAATGATCCATGCAAGCAAGCCAACAACCAAGAGATGAAAACATCTGAATATTAAATTTTTTAAGAAAGTGAAATTCAGCTGTGAGGTGACAGTCCTTATCTGATCAACATAACAGTAAGTTAATGTAAACTTAATGCCAAAGTAGCAACTCATTGTTTAAAATCTTTGTGTTAAATACTATTCTATAAATGTTATCAGTTTTTAGGAAGTAAGAGAAGTAAAACTATCAAAAATTCATGCAGAGCAGTAATTGAAAGAAGCCCTTTTTGTTGGCCTACACACACACACCTGCGGTTTCAGTTATTCAGTATTCTAGAAAGCAAAGTAGGCAATGTCTTGCCTACTTTTGTGCAACCAATTTCTACATTTTCATTCAACTTATGGTATCTAACATTTTTTTTTCCAAGTTAAAAATACCAGGTAATAATTATAAAGGAGTATTTCAAAAGAACCGGATAAAAGCATGGAAGTCTACTTCAGAACATATTCCTGAATCCTGATTGCACATTTTATTGCATTTTAAATGGGTAAGAAAATTACAAAGCTTGACAGGAAACACAATAAGGAACCAATATAGAGGTGACTTGTTTCAATCATCCCAACAGCCAACATCTTCCAATCTGTAGCCCGATTCTCCTCTACCCAGAACGGTGACTGCTACAGTGGGAGAGGCAGCACAGCGCGGGTTCAACGCCGAGGGACCCATTTCTGGGTGTGTGAACATGAGCAAAGCACCTCATTATACTTAGGCTTATCTCCAAACTGGCACTAATCCCATTTCAGCAAGGTTGATGGGAGAAGAGTGAAATCACATACATGAAGGCATTTTGTTGCTGTTTCCATCTAGATGTCCTAGACTAACTCAACGCATCACAGTCCACAGTCTGGAGTGTAAATTAATATGTCTCTATTTTATTTGCATTTCTCAGCTGACATCTTTACACAATTTTACAGCACTGGCAAATGGCACGAAAATGTGCTCCAAGCATAATGAAGCTTCTCATACCATTTTTCCTGCTGCTGCAGGACAGGATGTTGCACCCAACAGTGTAGAAGCGTCAAGGATGGGGCTGTCGAAACATACCAAGGACCTTCAACACCAATCGATGCAGATGAAGGGCCAGCTATAAACTTCTGCATGCATGCAGGCTGCTTTTTGTGGCATCAGCTATTTCCAGCATCGCTAATGTACTGTAGGCATATACATATGTATGTATATGTAGATATAATATATGTGTGTATATATATATCCATTCCCTTTTCTTTCTTCTGGTTGTCAAACAGTATGAAGACCCAAGATTATGCATGAAATGGTCACAGCACAATGCAAAAAGTAAAGTGTCCCCTACAACCAAGGTGGCCAAGGGCATGTTGAAATTTGCTTTGCTGTAGTTCTGCTTACACCAGCAATTCTATAGTCATACATGGTATACACAAGAGAGTCCAGCATCACTGATCTGCACCATAAATGGACTGCATTGAATCCATTAAGGAATTTCTGCCATAGACTACTAACATGCCACATATGCACAATCTAGCATTCTTGTAAATGAGTCTGATGTGTTAGCAAAAATCCAAGACTATTTTGACAAACTTCAGAAAAACTAATGATCCTTTGCCAAGAAATGTTTAAAGCTTGTCTGAAACTTTAAAATACATCCATTTTGGCATGCTGCTTTTCAAAGTTTTTAATGACTATACTTATAGTTTGTAGTTCTTCTTCAATGGTATATGGCATTCTGTAGAAACAAGGCTGGCTCCTCCTTATAGTGATAACTGCAAATTCAAATGGCATTTAATTGGTCTTCTTTTCCCAAACGGGCAACACGTTGATTCCCATCTGATACTGTGTTTTTTTTTTTTTTCTGGATTCATTTGGTTACATCTAACTTGGTCTGTGAATTATCTGAAATTTGATTGGACTCTAGATATTTCATATGCTGTTAACCCTATTGAACTTGCTTTCATAACAAACCTATCTATACTTTCAAGCCAAAAACTACTTTACATAAATTTAATTTTGATCCACCCAGTATTTTCTAGACTATGATTTTAAATAGGAGCTAAAAATGCTCGCTGAATCCATGCAGATTTTAATTTTTAAATATTTTAATAATTATTTTCTTTTGAATAATTATATTATGAAATTTAAATTTCTGAAACATATTCCTTTTACTTAAAAAAAGAAAACCCTGTGTATTTGTCACTCCATAAACTTGTATGGAACACAGAATGACTCTAGTTGCCATACTTGGGGCCTTTTTTTCCCTTCATAACCCTCTAACATTTATGCTGAGTAGTTACAGATATAAGAGCACTTAGGAATTTTGTTTTTTCACTTAAATCGCTGAGAATCAAAACTTGAAAACTTAAGACTTATTTTAACTTATTTTGAGTATGCAATCCACTTATCAAATAAAACTAATGAATTTATAACAAACTCTATTTACAAGAGTGGTTGTTTGTGGCATATATAGCACATTGAAATATTTTGCTTTTTATTAAGAATTTAGGCAAGAAACTATATTTATATATCTCCAATGCTTATAACAAAACCCTTAAAATCACCTATATTTTTAAAATTATTTTTTATTATATAAGTTTCAGGTGTATAGCACTGTAGTTCAACATCTGTATACACTACCTGATATAATTTCGATTGGTCAAAATACCTGCATGATTTTGATTTGAGACCAACTGAGAATTGCTTGTGTAAATATCATTTTAGTAGCTTTAGAAATGGAGCTGCGACAACTTTGGAGCATTTATAAATGGCATAAAAGCATTCTGCTGCTCATCATAGAAAGAATGTGTAGGCCAACAAGAGGTATCTTTGAAACCCCATGCTATTAAAGCACCCCCTTGCAGCCCTCACGGACACGCGATTCCCCGCTGGCCTCAGTGGGAAGTCCGCGTGCGTCAGGGCTGCTGGACTGAGCCCTGTCAGAGTCGGTTCTTAAGAAATAAAGCTGTAAATGAGCAAACCTGGTTGGCTGTGGCGGTTGCAGCGAAGGGAACACTTGTGGCAGATGTTGTTGCTGCGGACACAGTGGCTGGCGTAGCACCGTGCACCATGGGAACTTTCGGAGGGAAAATCATATAAGCAAACATACAGAAGAGTGTAGCAATATGGAAACCATGGCAACATGGAGGAGGTAATTGGGCATGGTATTTATCACAGCAGTAAGCCATGTGACGGACCAGCGAGTGACATGCAACCACAGCGCAAAGCGGACAACATTCCAAGGAGAGAGGGGGAGGGGGATGAAAGAGAAAAAAAAGGGGAAAAAAGCTTGTTACCATCAAATCAAGAAAATTGACACAAACAGGCTTAATTCGCTAAGTCAAAACCAAGAATTTTATATAGAGTTCACAGTCAGACATTCAAAATCTAAGTCAAAATACAGATATTTACTTCATATATACAATTATCTGTTTTTGAATAAAAGTATGCTTTCTTATTTACTATTATAAAAATACACAATATATTACTTTTATGAGATAGTTTTTTTTTTTTTTACACACCAGAGCTCATAGTCCAATCAAAATCCACCAAAGGTGACTAAAGGAAACTTGTGTGTAAAGAAAACATTTATGTGAGTCCATGTCAATTAAATAGAAAATGGCATTTAATTGACAGGTGTTAGTAAAAAGGAGGTGGACTTGCCCAATAGGTAACAGGTAAACTCGGCAGTGGATTTTGAGGGGCTGTGAGCGCACCAGGTCTAAGATAATCAAGAAACAAAGCTGGCACCTACCAACACTTGCAGCGGGCGTCATGCACAATATTGAGCCTGCCCATCATGCATTGCAACAGGAAGGTGGATTTGAAAAGGGAAGAGAATTAAAACATCCCATCACACGTGTAATTAGGACATTCATTTGAACAAAGAAGAAAAATTGTTATTATGGGAACAGTGGCATGTAACTGTCAGCACAATCGAATCATACCATAGCACAGTGATCAATTAGAACTAGTCTCAAGTGAAGAATAAAAAGCCAGTTGAACTGTGTGCTGGTACACTTTGCTTCTCCTGATTGCTGCCTATAAATAAAAGCTAATTTTTTAAAAAGATGGCAACCTGCTTAATTCTTTTAAAAACAATAGTGCAATTTGTTTTGTTTTAATCTGGTTGCTGGCCATCTGGTGGCTTTGCTATTTCTGACTTTTTAACATATGAATTGATCACATGTTAAGTAATTAAGAGACATTTACGAAGATGCTAAATAGTTCAATGCACAGAACTGACTTAACAATGTAATGAAACCAAAGCACTCATTTCATTCCCTCAGTTTTATTTATTTCCCTGTTCAGTGTAGCAGCAACCACACAGAAATGGAAGGGATTGTGATCAACCATACAGGAATTTTATTTGGAGGGATACCAAGCAATATAAATAACGCATAAGGAGAAACTGAACTTCTGCACTGCCTTAGTTTGGAATTTAAATGTACAGAAAACATTTAGACGGGACACACTTTCTTAAAGTCTCGAACTGGTTTACTTAGAAGGTATCTGACAAAGCAGACTGGTTTTCCTTGCTGTTTTAAACCTTCAGGACTTCTCAGAATGGCAAGTGTTCCATGAAATTTCACATTCAAAAACGGTTAATTAGATTCCAGTAAAAACCCTGAATGGGGGATAATGAAGATATATACATTGCGTAGGGGGTGTTGGCACTGATGTTCACAAAGGCTCCACCACAACGCTAAATCAGTATTACATAGATAGTACCTGTTCTCTTTGCCATGTAAACATTGGAAAATCTACCTTATTTTACCAAGCACAGGGCACTTTCCCATATACTGAATTACTGTTCTTTCTATGAGATTATTTTAGACTCCTAGCTTTTAAAATATCAAATGATTTTATATTTCCATCTAAATCTTGGCACATCCTATTTAAATACTAGCAGCATCTGGGATGAACATTTGTTAGAAAAAAATCTGCCAATTGCGTCTTGTCAGAGATGGCCCTACAAAACAAAGCTGCCATTGAGAAGCACAGATTACTTCACTGGCATCCTTGTAACAGCTGCAATTAGACTGTTATCACAATTAAGACTGTGGGCGCAATGATCAATGATGAAACTCAGAAAGAGAGCTAGGGAGCCATTCTCTCAGGTGGAGTATTATTACACCGATAGGCATTATTTATTAAGACACTTGAAGATCTCTGTCATTTGCTACCACTACTGAGTCAAAGCCTTGTGAAGACAACAAAAACAAACCAGTGATAGCCGAGACAGTAATCTGAGACAGTAGAGCAAGCAAACTTTAATATCCTAGAGCCTGTGAGATCATCATCCTTCAATAGTTGGGTCAGAAGACTGGGAGAGAATGGATGAAAGATGAATGAAAAAGAATAATGTGGAATTTGAGAAAAATTCATTTTAAATACTGTCCAGGTTGTACGTTTTAAAATTATTATTTATTATTATGCTGCAATTTGTCTATTATGTTTCATCCCATGCATAAGGAAGGCTGCACATGCTGAAAATGAGTTAACCTTACCCTATCTTTCTAAAACCCTAACGCTTTTAGGATTTGAATTTCAGTTTGAGCTATCCTCCTCATTACCATTAAAACCAATGCACACAGTTTTGAGAGGGATTTGCAGCAAATAAACATAAGGCAGCAATGAAAATACTAGCCAGGGTGCAGTAACTCACAAATATGGAGACATAATGCTGTAGGACCCACTTACCAAAATCAAAAATCACTTTTGAAATGACTGTAATGTCCATCTTTACATCAAATTGGTTGATTTATTAATAATGATTGCATAAATAGCCAATTAAAAATTTTTTCTTCAATTTTCAGCATAAGGCAAAATTTAAGTGAATGTATTTGTCAATTTCAAATTTCCCCTACGAAGGTATTTGCAGAGCAGAAGGGTGTGCTTCTGAGGAGTGCAAGATGTTAATTACATGATTTTTAAATTGAAATGTTGTTAACCTGTATGAAGATGCAGAAAATACAACTAGGAAAGTAGTTTACCAGTGAGATGTATGTGTAGTTCAAATCAGTTCAAGGAGAAGGGAAAAACGTAGAGAGGAAAAAAACTATAGAGATTTTGTTGGAGGTTTGCATTGAGATGTGGTAATTCAAGCCTATTTAGGTGTATTATGATAGGAGTACAAAGCTGATCTAAAGTCTTCTAAAAATACTCTATATCATTAGAACTAAAAGTTCACAATCAATAGAATTATTCTTAAAACTGATGTCTAAAGAAGCAACAGCTTCATATAATTTATTTTTGTAATCTATTGAATTATATTTTGTATCTCTAATGAGTTCAGGAAATAACAACAAAAAAAAAGTGCTTACTACATTCCTGGCTTTATTCTAAACTCTTAGACCTGTCTATAAAAGCGCTTTAAGATGTTTTATCAAACTATGCTTAAAACTAACTTAAACTTAACTGTATGAAATAATTACCAGTATTATCTCCTTTCTATATATGAAAAAATTAAAGTATAGCTTATGGTAGGCTGTATTTAAACTTCCAAGCCAGGTTTATAATCACTATGCTAAGGTTTAAATAAACCATCTTTATTAACTTCATTAATCATACTAAAAGTGATAATTGAAATCTTTGCTTTCTTTTCTCTCTGTAAAAGCAACCCCATCCCCCTGCATCTCTCCTCTTATTCCAACCCCTCAGGAAAGTTTTCTGGACTTCTGTTTCCTTCTTTCTAGGAGTGTTCACTCAAGGTGAAGCTGAAGCTGTTGAAAGCAAACTTATTTTCAGTTTTTTAAAAATCATAAGCCTACAATGACTGAGGGCAATATGCTAGGAAAAGAAGCATGCTTTTGAGCATGGCAAGTAGGCAAAAATGGTGAAGGAAAGCAGAGAGAAAAACACTCTTCCAGACTCTGAAGAGAAGGCGAGACGCGTGCAGGGCCCCTTGGTAATTGGGCTTGTGGTGTGTTCCTTCATAGCAGCCCTGCCAGATGCAGGCTTTCCAGGGAATGGGCTGCATGGGAGGCGAAGGGGCTTAGGCAAGGATGCTGGTACCCAAGGCAGGCACAGAAGCCCTGGAACACCTGCCTTCAAGGGGTCTTCTAAGCATGGACAATGATTACATCAGCGATGACCAGCGCTGACTGAAGAATAGAGACTGGGTAACCTGCCTGAGACCACTGGACGGCACAGGACCACCATTCGAGTAGGTGTGGGAAAGAAGAGGAGATGTGAGAATGGGAATCCTGGAATTTCAGTGGTGCCTGATATAGCTATCCAATACTGAAACTGAAGTTTAGAACTGGGCTTAATATAAATTCAGAAAAACAAAACTGATGTAAATAAAAGTGTTATTTCATGAAATTTACAGCTACAACATAAGTAGACATTAGATTACGTACACTCTGTATGAATAGTAAATTTAGTCTTGACGGGTGAAGGTAAAACAAAACAACGAACTATATATTTAAAAAAATAAAAATTTCTTCAGTGTGAACATGATCCAAATTACTTATATCTATCTTTAAATAGGATGGAGGGTATAAAAGCAAATGGCTAGAAAACTTTCTTGGGAGGGGTGGAAGTCGGATGGGAGATGCAGTGGGATGCAGTGGGATGAACGAGTGAGTTAGAAGGACACGCTGTGTGCTGTGCTAAGCTGTTTCAGTCATGTCAGACTCGTTGTGACCCCATGGACTGTAGCCCACCAGGCTCCTCTGTCCATGAGATTCTCCAGGCAAGAATCCTGGAGTGAGTCGCCATGGCTTCCTCCAGGGGAAGCTTCCCGACCCAGGGATCGAACCCACATCTCTTTTGTCTCCTGCATTGGCAAGCACCTGGGAAGCCCAGGAAGAAGGATAGGTGGTGGAAAACAGGGAAGGAAAGAAGAAAAAGAGGAAGAGAAGAAGGTAGGAACAGAAAGAATAGATAGATGGTTAGAAGGATGGATGGATAAATGGACGGATGAATGCAAACATGGATGGATGCATGGATGGATTGATGGATAGATGGGTAAAGGCCACATAAGTCCAAGTCTGTTCTTAAAAGAAGACCCAGAGGAATCGGGTGGAGAGGGAGGTGGGAGGGGGGATCGGGATGGGGAATACATGTAACTCCATGGCTGATTCATGTCAATGTATGACAAAACCCACTGCAATGTTGTGAAGTAATTAGCCTCCAACTAATAAAAATAAATGAAAAAAAAAAAAAAGTTATGGTATAGTTACATGGCTTGCCATGGAATCCTGATCTTTTGCTAGCAACCTGTTCTGTATACAGAGTTACCTGCTCCAAAGATTTAGTCAACCATGCTTCATTGTAATGTCAATGAAATAGACCTATATATCCCTGATGTTATTATTGAAGCAACAGACTACAGAATTCTAAAACTCTAAACTGCAAAAAATAAATGGCTTCCTTTCTCTAATCAGTTCCAATAAAGTCTTCAGATATAACTTCCAAATTATAATACTGTGGTTAGATAGGGTGCTGTGATCACAGAATTCGTCTATAGGTCTGCAGAATACCCTAGACTTTGGAAAATGAATTTCCTTTCCCCCCATATCACGTGAGATGACACACGAATTTATGGTAGGATAGATTTTCTGCAGTTCTCAGAAATTAGTTGACAATATTTAAAAATGGACAGATGTCACATATAACTGTTCAAAAGTCCAGAATATCTGGGAAATATATCATAAGATCTAGCAATACGGGACACCAGAGCCATCACACTGAGCTGTGTACAACCAACCCTGAGAGGCAGAGACGCAACCACCCCACAGTCACAGACCGCGACGTATATGGAGCCTCCGAGGGTGCCCAGCACACAGCAGGTCCAACCTGCCAGGCAGATGGTCTCCTAAGGCAACAAAAGGCTAGTCTGAGCACTGACTGTCGCCTTAGACTGGGCCCAAGCTCTCCTGCAGCTCCCGGATCCCAGAGCTTCAACTTGACCTCTTGCTTCACTTGTTCCTATTTCCTGCCTGGCTTTTAAGGCATTTGGGTTTTTATATTTTCTACATTAGATTTCTTGCCTTCAGTCTACGGCCATACCACCCTGAACGCACCCGATCTCGTCTGATCTCGGAAGCTAAGCAGGGTCGGGCCTGGTTAATACTTGGATGGGAGATTTCTTTCCTTCCCAGCTGTATGATAAAGTGGTTTGGCAGGAGTATAGATGGGCTATCCATTATAACTTTTTAATGTCATTGTGGCACATAGGTACATATGAGATTAAAAATACTCTGAAGGAATGAAGGAGGCACTACCTAACTTCTATGTGATCACTAAAAGTTAACCTACAAGCTCTTTAAAGCCGGGTTACAAATAAACCTTATTTGATATTACTATTGCAATAATTACATATTGACTACAAATATAAAAAAAAATTTTCTGATGCAAATTTATCATAAAAATGCAAACAAATCTTTAAAATTTCAGCATATTTCAATATATTGTGGCACACTTTACTTAAATTAACAATGCTTAGTTTCTAGACAGAAAGGTAAGTATGACTCTGATTTATGAAGGTATTTATTGGTTTTCCCTGACTTGAATTTTACCTAGCATCTTTTGCTCTATCCTATCCACAGACTAAAACCCATTCCATAGAGAGACTATGGTCATAAATCAGAGTCATACATGTCATGCAATTAATGATTATACTTATTTAGAAAAGTCTTCAGTCATGTGAATGGTGTTGGAGAAATTGATGCAAAATCCACTTGATGAAAGAGATTATTTTAGGTCTCTTTAAGTAATATATGGAAGAAGTTAAATTTATTTTCACTTTTAGGTTTTTAAATAAAGAAACTGTCATTTTTAGTAGCAATGTTTCATTCAGTGAAATAAACTGACAAAAATAGCTTTTAATTTCTTCAAAAAGATCACAGTAGTCACCTACAATTCCTTGAAACTTTGTCTAGTGATCTGACTACAGAAAAATTGATAGATTATTTGTTGGAGACAGCATAAATCCGGGGGGATGGAAATTTACACTAAAGCAAAAAAAATTTATTTCTGGAAATCTCTGAAAACATACATATGTTGAGAAAAAATTTTAATTTTATAAAACTTAAAAGAAATGTGACTTTTCCTTCAGAGTACAACAAATACCCAAAGATCAAATGATTTAATTTCTATTCCAAAATGGACAAACTGCAACTTGATAAGATACTATTTCATGAGTACAAATATAACTTAATCTGTAGTGCTAGGGCAGGCTATTTCAATTAGTGGAATATTCTATTCTAGTTCACTGAACGTTACTATATATTCTACACATGGATGGCTAGTTTTCAAAGAGGCACTGTATAAAAAGTTGTACTTGGCAGGAAAAACTAATGAGGATATAATTTATTCTCACTATTGAAAAACAAATTATCACATTTCCTCATGGTATTTTGAACCTAATGCATTGTAAATACTGTTGGCATAGTATAACATACTAATGGGTCTGGATCTTTGACATACACATCTAATCATAAATTTATCAATTTAATTAAAAATTATTTTATTAACTGAATATCTTAACACACGGTAATTTTTAAGAAAGATTAAGAGATGAAGAGGAAAATAAGATTAGAGTCTCTGGTTACTTGAAGTCTAGATTATAAGGAATGTAATATGTATTTTCTGAAGCAAATGAAGAGTAAGTAAAAATAATAAACTTCCAGGTAATTAAGTGACTGATTAGTTTATGTTTTTAAATTGTAAATCTTTGTGTATAGTTCTAGAGTATGTTTATGTTACTAAGTTGAGATCAACTGAAACCACAAATGTGTAACTCACTTATAAATGTAAACTTCACTGGGTGCTTAGGGCTACTTCAATATTATCTCAGGAGCAACAACTTTAAGTGATGTATACTGATTGGTACCAATAAGATTGGAACAGAGTCAGTTTTTTATTCTCCACCTTGAAAACAAAAAGGCTGAAAAATAAAAACCAAAACTGAAGTGTCATTTCATATAATTCAAATGAGCTCTGGAATCATGAAGGCAAAGGGGTCTTACAGCAAGAAAGGGTCATAAAATAGCTTGACAGACATGTAACGGTGTTGAGGAAAGAGGAAAAAAAAAGAGAGAACTCTATTTCATTTCAAATTACACAAATACAAATAAATATACAAAATATCACTGACTTCTCATCCATCTTTCATCAAGCTAAAACTCTTAGTTTTTAAGGAAAATCATAGGAGAGACCTGAGACAACTTTTCATCTTACCTTCCACCTGCTCTATGGCTAAAAACGACTAGGGGCGTGGCTTCTCTGCTCTACCAGTAGACATCTACATGCATTATCAGATTTATTTATTAACAAACGCAAACGCCTTACCTGGTGGGAGAAATGCTGTATGCTGCTGTAACTGCATGTTGGCTAAAGCCTGTTGGTATTGGAAAATACCAGTGTTAAAGACTGCCGTGGCACCGTTGGTTTTTTCAAGAGCAGGCCTCTTTGGTAATGGGGGAAGTACAGCTTGAGGAATTCCCTGTTTAGTGAGTGAGTATAAAAAACAAATACCAGTAAAAAGAGAAAAAGAGAAAAGAAAAATCAGTTGAAGGCTAAAATTGTTAGGCAGTATGAGCAAGTAAGCAGCAGAGCACTTAACTACCCGGGGAAAAAAACATCCAATAAACAAAAATTTAAAGGGAAAAAAAAGCAAGATAAAAGCTTTAAAGGAAGCATTATTTTTGTCTTGGAGGAAAAAAAAAAAAAAAACCCCACTAGTATGAGAGCACATGTTATAATGTGTTAAAGTGTTTTAAGTCCCATAATGCTTCAGGCTTTCTGGGAGAAGCCATCGATTTGGGAAAAGAAGAAAAGCTGCAGTGCGAGCTCCATGAGGATTGACAAGTATAAGCAATGTTAATAGTTAATTGTACGAAGTGACCGAAACTGGTAAAATAAAACCCAGTCCCACTCTGCCCGCCTCCCCACATCTACCTAAACATGCACATGTCCCAGAGCATGCAAGTTTTTTTTTTTCTTGAAACACTGAACTATAAATATTAAAAAGTCAATAATTCTATCACTAAAGCCATGCTAACCAAACAGGTACATAAATATACAGTCCAAAAATACATTTTTAATGTCCTTCAGATACTTCATTAGAACATTCTACAATGTAGTTAAACTGAATGTGGGCTGCTGGGTTTTTTGGAATCTTTCATGGCACCACATCTGTCCAGGGACTTGTTTACAGTCTTTCCACTAATTTTGTCAGGAAACCACACTCAGTTTTCATTGCACTTTACAACTTTATAACAGAAAAAAGAATACATATTTTTTAACTGATTTAAAAAAAAAAAAAACTTGTATCTACAATAAAGCTACATGCCAAGCTAAAAGGTGAAAGGTCATAGTACCAGGTCAAAGGTTGCCTCGAGGGGTCGCTTCAGTGATTTGACAGCCGACTGAGTCTTAATTAGCAGGCAGCGAGCACATGATGGCAATGGGCCAGTGGGGTTCAAGCGCATTAACATAAACAGCAAGCAGAGGTGCATCATGGGGGCAGCAGTGCATTTTGGGTAGGTGAGAAAAAACAAATAAAAAAACAAATCATCGGAATGCCATATACAACGAATAACAAGACTAAGCATGCACAATAAAGGCACTACTGAGTTGTTATTGGGAGGATAACTCCTCTTTGTAGTTAATTACAAACAAGATACTCTAACAGAAAAAAAAAAAAAAAGAAAAGAGTGGAAGGAAGAGAAGAGGAGAGAGTCTGCCTTCTGTATTTTTGCTCAAGTATCCATAAACAAACACAGAAAAGACCTCTCCGTGACTATTTGACTGCACTACGAAATATCACACGGGGTTCTTTTTCATGAATAATTTAACGATTAAGTCATATATTTATGTAAAAAAAAAAAAGGACAACATTAAAACAGCTAAGCAAAGAACAAAAATGGACTCATTAAAATCAGCTATTAGATCACATTAAAATTTACCTTCATTATATAGTTTAGTATCTGTTCTAAATGATCCATTTCTAACTTCCTTGAGTACTGCTTTCCCCTTTCTATGTAATGGCATAGGCAAGCTTCTCTAGTTTTACACTTCTGTTTATGCCACAATATAGTTCAAGATAATCTAGATAAGCAAACCGCTCAAAATCTTGTAGTGAATTCTTAAAACAGTTTTGTTGAAGCAATTCTCCTAAATAGTTTCAGATTTTGTTATGGTTAAAGCAAGATAAATGTAGAGAAGAGCCTTGATGTGCAGAAGAACGCACCGAAGGAGAACAATGGCTGATTAGATAGCACACAGAAATAAGAGGACCAGAACCGGCAGGATCGTTAAACCGAAAAGGAGACAGGTGTTCTGTACAAAGCAGAAATCTCAGAAACCCTATATCCAGAGTAATACAGAGTATTAAAAGTTAGGCCAAGGGTAGGAGCAATCTGAACCATTTGAGGAGTTACCCTCACTTCTCTGAACGGTCACTTCATTACTTATTGTCTGGGATACCTGAACAAACATATCTTCAGCAAAAAAAAAAATTGTTTTAAAGGTTAATAAATGAATAGCCTGCGGTCAGATAGAGCTGCTCACTGTTTCTGTGGCCGCTAACAAGGGCTGAGCCAAGGTCCCGACTCACCATGGCAGCTGCTGTGGCTGCAGCCTGCGCGGCGGCAGCCTGGTTGACCTGGTATTGGGCAGCCTTGATCTTGGCTTGCAGATGCGCGGGAGGATGGAAGTACTTGCACTTTTCCCGAGAGCATCTCCCTTTGATGTAATCCATACACACGGTGACTGTGTTGTCGTTGGTGTCAATCATTGTGCTGTCAGCAGGATGGGCGAACCGACAGTCATTCTCTCCTCTGTTGCAATTGCCTCGCTGGTACTCTCGACATACCTGTGGGTCATAAAGGGCACGAGGGTCAGTCAGCGTGGGCGAGCAGAAACTTGCCCAAGATTTCAAGTGCGAGAGTGGTGACGGAAGGCTACGGGTGAAAGGGGGAAAGGTAATTTGCAAAGGAACCACAAAATAACTCGAAAACATTCCTAGTATACAAATTACAGCCCCATTTCAATAAAATGTCCATGAGGAAGAAAATGCACTTAAGATACTAACTACGGTAAAACATCTAATTTAAATAATGTTGATATACTTATTCATTGTTGTTGTTCAAAAGCTGAGTCGTGTCCGACTCTTTGGCGACCCCATGGACTGTAGCTCACCAGGCTCCTCTGCCCACGGCCTTCTCCAGACAAGAGTATTAGAGTGGGTTGCCATTTCCTTCTCCAGGGGATCTTCCCAACCCAGGAACTGAACCCGCAACTCCTACATTGCAGATGGATTCTTTACTGCCAAGCCATCACGGAAGGCCATACTTACTCATTACTAAGGAGGAAATATTAACTTTATCGTGAAGAACTCTACAGACACCCACTTAACCAAAGTTAATATCACCAGTAATAAAGGCATAATGATATCACATATCTACTGATACGACACTGAAAAAAGGGTACATCGTCACATTTGTTGTATTATTGCTGAGAACGCAAAACCTGAACTTCATCATGACGATCCATTAAACAAACTAAAATGGGAGGATGTTTGACAAAATGACTCACCAGTACTCTCCCAAGATGTCAAGGTCGTGAAAGACAAAGAAAGACTGAGATACTGTTATAGACTGAACGATCCTGGAGTCAGACGAAGGATATTGGTAGGACCATGGGTGAAATTTGATTAACGTCTGTAGATTGCTTAATAGCAGCATATCAATGCTAATTTTCTGGTTTTGTAAGCGGTGACATGGTTATGTAAGCTGTCAATATTTAGGTAAGCTGGGTGAAGGAGATGCAGGAACTCAGTTCTATTTTTGCAAATTTTATGCTAATCAGAAATAATTTAAATGTGAAAGTGTAAAAAGTAAAATGATAGCTTTTTTGAAAAATGTTTCTAAGAGCTATATTTTTGATCATTAGAGATTCACTGGGTGGTAATGTAAAGCAGATGGAAAAGGATTATTTTTTTTATTATCTGTTTGTTTTATGTCTATTAATTTTGGATGGGGTCCCTGAAGAAAAGGTGAAAATGGATTATTTTTCACCCATTTGCTGGATTTGGACCTCTTACTATTAAAGGTTGTTGGGGATTTCCCAAGTGGCACGGTGGTAGAGAATCTGCCTGCCAATTCAGGAGATGTGGGTTTAATCCGTGGGTCGGGGAGATCCCCTGGAGTAGGAAGTGGCAACCCACTCCAGTATTCTTGCCTGGAAAATTCCATGGACAGAGGAGCCTGGTGGGCTACAGTTCATGGGGTCACAAAGACTTGGAAGCGACTGAGCAACACTTTATAGCTTGTCAAGGTGCCTGCTCTCATCAAAAAGTTGCTAGCATTTTCATTCAGGAGAGTTTGACCTTTTTACCACAAGAGGGCCACCTAAACACAAAAAGTCCTTCTGATATTTTTATGCTCTTATTACTTCATGCTTTAAGGATGTTTCCTTTTTGTTTTTCACAAATCTTTTTACAATCTGAGCAGATACAGTCCCTGAACACTCTATTTTGGAATTCATGAAGAAAAAAAAAAAAAGGCGAACTCTGCTATGATTTAAAAAACAAAGCTTTTCTTAGATTTAAAGTACATAAAATGATTACATTCAATTCTAGGTGTTTCCCCCTTTTATATACATAACCCATTATTGAGGAAAATGATTCCTTTTAAAAAGGCCTTGATAATTCGTATCGTGCTACATGTTAAAAAAGAGCATTTTAAATGACATCTTGTACCATTTAGAAACCTCAAGCTAAAGCAATGCATCCCACCTACATAGCCGAGTCAACTCTACTCATCACTTCAATTTAGATAATCTTAAAAAATTATTAAATAGTTACTCTGTGCCAGATACTCCGAGAAATATTAGGAGTAAAAGATGACTTAGAAAGTTACAAAAGATGCTACTTTTTTATCATTACATTTATCTTCTTGAATAGAAGAAAACAAGGATATCGAGGAGTTTGTAATTTGAAAAGCAAATGTGGTCAAGCTGTTATCCAGACGTCTTGTCCTCCACTCTCACTGAGCAATCAAGCTCTGCTCCTTTCTAAGCCACAAACCCCCACTTACTAAATTAGACTCCTCAAAATACGCGGAGAGGCACACTTAAATACGGATAAAAACTTTTCATGTAGAGATGCAAAGCTTATGCATAAGCAAAAAGGCTACTTTTCTGTTTAAAAAACCCACGTCAATTCAGCGTCATCCAGCAGGAAACTTGCTGTTCGGACACTATTGCTGTTAGCTTTTCAGTAATTTTTGCTTTCTCGAATATGCTCACAAAGAACCTGGCGGCAGCTGAACCAACACTCTGTTCCAATTTCTCTTACTCTCTGCCACAATGACAAGAAATAACATCTACAGGTAGTCTATCTGCAGGAGCCGGAACAACTACTAAGATCAAAGTTTTGCTATTTTCCAAAAGCAATTACGCCAGTGTTTGTGCCAGAAATTTGAGCATCAGTCCCCCAAAATAAAACCTGAATGATCGGCTGATTTTTTACTTTTTATTTCTCTGTCTGTCTCAATGTTCTTTTTATTTTCAGGGATATGAACTTACAATCAGGTTGCATAAAGATGGTCATTCTAAGACCTCTTCTGGTCCCTGTCCATTTGCTTTATACATATGTATATGTGTGCTTTGAATAAGTTAGTATGTTTGTTTTGTATAAGTTAATAACTGGCTTAGTATAATTTTGTACTCTTTACGGTCTTGCAGGATTCATTTAGGGAGAATTCTAAAAAACACTTAAGCAGAGTTGATAACTAGCTTAGAATCTTGTCCTAAAGTGACTGTTTCACTTTTTTTTTTTTTTTTATCCAGCTTAATGTTTCTCCTGACAAGAGAAACAGAACACAAGAAATACACTGAAATAGCTTTTCTCCAATTATTCTTGCCTTTGAAAAAATATAAAGAAGAAACAGAAAATCTCTCATGTAAACTTGTACTGGTGCAAGCCCCAAGGCCAGAGGGGCGAGAGAATGTTGCCAAGCTTTAGACGCACATCTGGCTTGTTGGAGACTTACCTGAATAGAACAACCTCCCAGAGCTTTTCACACAGATTTTTCTCTAATAATCAACACATCTCATTTCTCAATAAAATGAGATCTGTTTCTTGACTGATGAATATGGGCTTGGCCTGGTTTCTCGGATAAGCTAGAGAAACTGTAGGCTGCGCCGCTCCCTCAAAGAAATATCTTAGCTGTGGTACTGCATTAGCAAATTCTAGTTGACAGACAAAATTTCAACAGATTTATCCATCCAACTCAAATCAGGATAAGAAGTTGCACAATTTACCATACAGAGAATTTGTAACAAAGAAGATTAAATTTGAAAATCCTAACAATGTTATGGCCCTTTTTGCGATCCCCATCTAATCTTCTGCACTAATGTATATGTATTTCAAATAGTTGTAACTAGAGTATGATTATTACTTGGTGATCTGTTTTTGCTTGCTGATGGATGTAAACATTCTTTTTGCCATTTTACTAAATAGTGTCCATAGTGATCATTTTTGCTGACTGAATCAAATTCCATCAAATAGATATACACAATATAAGTAACTCTTTCAGAGAACATCTAGATTATTTCCAACATTCCCATACTACAAATAATGTTGCAAAGACTATCTTCATGACCACACCAAAAAAAAATCATTCTATAAGGATGAACATGTAGAAATGGTATTAGTGGGTCAACAAATATAACTACTTTTACAGTTGGGTAAGTGGTTTCAAACCTAGATGAAAATAATTCCATCTACTAGCTAACATTCTTCAATCAAAAAGAATGTTTGTAAGTATAAGCGTTAATGCAAGATTTGCTTTGGAAATCACGTAAGTTTTGTCAACTTTCATACAAAAAGGTTAAGAAGTTACTTTCATAGTAAAAATCATCACTTCAATAAAAATATTTACTGAAAACATTAAAGTAGTAAATTTCATTTCCAGAAAAACATCTTTGGCTAATAAACTTTAAATAATCAAAAGGAAAAGCAATTAGAAAAACTTCCTAAGGAAATCTATGTTAATTCTACATAAACCTTCTTTGTTAATTAAATAGCAGTGGTAGGGTGCAAAGAGAACAGGGTTTGAAAACAGGAATTTTGGGTTGTATCTAGTATTTATATTTACTAGTTATGGAATCATGAATACTGAAAAAAATAATATATAGATAGCTTAAAACATACTATACAAATCTGGTTAAAATAAACAGTTCTGTTATGTGATCTCAATTTTTTATAAACATGACAAACATATTTCAAATCGGTCAAAATAATAATAGGTGGGGTAAGAAAGTGAAAGTGTTAGTCACTTAGTTGTGTCCAACTCTTTTGCAACCCCATGGACTGTAGCCTGCTAGGCTCCTCTGTCCATGGGATTTCCCAGGCAAGAATACTGGGGTGGGGTGCCATTTCCCCTCCAGGGGATTTTCCTGACCCAGGGATCAAACCCACGTCTCCTGCATTGGCAGGCAGATTTTTTTTTTACTACCACTGAGCCACCAGGAAAGCCCAATTTAAGTCTAATGACTAATATTAAGGAGCTTAGTCAAAGATACATATATACCTGCTGTTCAACAGTAAGTATTATGGATGCTTTATTTTCTATTAAATTTGAGCTAACACACACTTTAACATATAAATACTGAATAATCAACTATTTTATCAAAGAATCCATAGCATTATAGGTCACGAATATACAAATATGAAGAAATTACCTATGTTTTCAAAAAGAATTCAAATATCCATATCTTAAAATTCTGATGATTAGGGGAAATGATCTTAGTTTCTGTCTGTATTGGAAAAGACCCTGATGCTGGGAGGGATTGGGGGCAGGAGGAGAAGGGGACGACAGAGGATGAGATGGCTGGATGGCATCACCGACTCAATGGACATGAGTTTGAGTAAACTCCGGGAGTTGGTGATGGACAGGGAGGCCTGGCGTGCTGCGATTCATGGGGTCGCAAAGAGTCAGACACGACTGAGCAACTGAACTGAACTGACCTGAATTGTCTATATAATTA
Organism: Cervus canadensis; assembly: GCF_019320065.1. Lineage (NCBI taxonomy): Eukaryota > Metazoa > Chordata > Mammalia > Artiodactyla > Cervidae > Cervus > Cervus canadensis. The sequence goes on from NC_057392.1 coordinate 88,182,960, forward strand.
CATTCCCTAGATAAATATCTAATGATGTGATATCTAGTTTCAGTTTGTTACCAGATAATTGTACAAACTTGGCCTATCTGAATCTCATTTTTTTAAAAATGAAGAAAAAGACATATATAATGCTACTCTAGAGGATTTCTGTTAAGATCATCTGGGACTTTTCTTTGAAATCTAAAAAGTGAAATCCTACATTACTGCCATTAGCCAGTGAAGACAAGCATATTTCTATAGATAATATAGCTAAGAATTTGTCATTTGATTTCACGTAACTTAAAAAGCAAATCTGAATGTATCAGAATGACCAACTAAAGAAACAACTTGCAACTCTATCGTCTCCAAAACAAAACTCAAGCTAATTACAGACAGAGACTAGATGTTTTAAATGGGGACACGAGTTCACCATTTTAGAGTCTTATTACACTACATTATTAAGCCATTCTAAAGTCTTATTACAATTTTTTTTAATTTAAACTTCATAGACCCATGTGCATTAAACTCTTAATATTTCTTGGTGATTTTCTAAAGAAATTAAAATATCACAGAAGCAGTAGCTAAATACTCGAGACAAAAACACAAAAGTAAAGTAATTCTATCAATAAGCCTTTCTTATATTATTAAAAGCACTTGCTTTTCTAATCTCATTTTGAAATGAGTGTCATTTATATGCAATAGATCATGACAAATCCATTAACTGCCTATAATGCTGTCATGGAGGCATCCTTTCACCATCACTTAAATCCACATTTAGCTTTAAATGCTTTTCTTGTGTGTGTGTGTGTGTGTAGTCAGTAGGTATCATATGGTTTTATACCTATAGGAAAAAAGTCACTAGACTCTTCTGTATCAGTAAGTAGTGGAAGCATTCAGTATCCAGTGGCCTGAATCATGTCATGATCGCCTCAGTAGAATAAAACTTTCAGCATATGAATACATTATTTTGAAAGAACTCCAACTGGAAATATCAGAAGCCGAGTAGTTTGCCCACCTTTGCTGGAATATGTCATACAGGCTACTAATATAAAAATAATATAGTTAACCTAATGGCAATCTAATGTCTCCATCAGCATATGAAGTATGTGGCCACTGGTTTGTTCTCTGTTTTATTAATGCTGTTATGTGGTATTAATCACCCCAAAGATCATCGTTGTTTACTTAAAATATTTCTTTATGCTGTAGCACAGTGTTCTCAGCAACTTCACAAAATGCAGAGTGCTAAATGCCTTTGAGGAGACAGATTTTTAATCCAGAGTCACAAGTAACTACATGAGGTAAATGATAAAAAGTTAATACTTAAATAACAGGTGCTCACATCCCCTGGATGGTATTTTATAAACCATTTGCATTTAGAATCACCCAGCAGATCTGTGAAAAGGATTCAAGAGCCCCATTGGAGACCCACCAAATCAATCTGTGGGGATGGGGCCCCACATTTAAAAACAATTTTTTATGTTTTAATTTTCGGTTGTGCCTCGCAGCTTGCAGGATCTTAGTTCCCTGACCAGGAATTGAATCTGCAAGTGGAAGCCCAAGTCCTAACCACGGGACCTCCAGGGAATTCCCAGGCTTTCCATGTTTAACAATCATCCCAAGTGATTCTAATCACATTAAAGCTTGAAAACTATTGCTCCAGGACTAGGGGCATGAACAAGATGCCATATTTTGTCGTTGGAATGTTCAAAACGTAAACATGTTCCCAAGGATAATGCTAACAATGTTAAAAATGTGTCATGTTTTGTCTCCTCTAGATTACCCTAAACTCTGAATCAGGGCATGGATTAATTAATTGATCAACTAGTTGACTGACTCATTTATTCCCTCATTGAACAAGTTACTAGGCATCATTTATGAGCCTGGCACTATTCTGGGGGACCTTTTCTTGTTATAAAACACTAGGCAACCTTTTGATGCCTCAAGATATTCCTCACAACAGTTTTTACTTGAAATATGGTCACCAGTTCTCCATTGGATATTGCTGAATAAAGGAGAGAATAAATGCATTCATGGATCCTTTTTGCACCATAAAAAAAAATTATTGTGTATCTTGAAAATAAACAATTTCTTTAATTACCAACTCTTTGTAGTAAAGCAGATATGACTAAAAACCTCAGTCCTTTCTAGTATGTACAGATTTTAACAATTTGTTAAAATAATCATTGAAAATAACTGCCACTCAGAAATTACACAAAGGCACCCCAAGGTCACAAAATGGAATTTTTTAAAAGCCTCATTTCAGTGACCAATATTTAAGAGGTTTGCTCCTCTTTAGAGAAAACTGATTTTACAGCATAGAGAGTATGCACCTGCAAAGCCTTTTAAAAGATACCCAACAAAGAATGGATAATATGGATAGTGATAGAAAACTTATGCATGTGTGGATATATATACACACACAGACACACACACACATAAACAACCTTTTCAGTAGTTTGTGGTTGGCATTAAATGCAAGAAAATGACCTAAATTTCACCTTACTGGAGGTGATCGTAGAGATTATCTGGTATAATCCCCTAGTTTAATACGTGTGAAATATGACGCTTAGGGAAAAAATAAAAACCTTGACCTATGCTTACTCACTTAATTAGCAACATCACCAGCACTAATCCTTGGGTTCCTCTTTTTCAATTTTTTGTAGTATCAACATTTTTTGCAGCATCACATTGGGGGCTATGTGTTAGTTCTTTACAACAAAAGAACCAGAAGGATGATCATCTATGGTGTTTTTAACTTCTTCATTGCCTATTTTGTAGTAGAAATAGAAAAGGAAGTGGCAAGAAGAACTGGCCAATATTTTAACTGATTCAAAATTTGTTCACCTCAAAAGGAACTCAACAATTCTAAAATGTACTTGGGAGTTCCATGAGTTAAAAATCAAGCACAGATTTAAAACCCAAACAACTAAATGTGTAAATAAGCGTGGGCACTTACTGCCGTGTCTCTTAGACCCCAAGATGTGGTGTAATGAGCATGAGAGGAAAGAGCCTGAAGACAGGAGTGTCTAAAATCACAGTGCCGAGGAGAAAGACGTGCCCCCTAGCATCACACTGCAATATCCTAACAGGTTGTAACCGTGACACCGAATCAGATCCTGTGAATGAGAATAAGATAGGAAGCTGCCCTACTATCAGGCATTGAGATAAGTGGAATTCAGGTTAAAAGGAAATGACAGTCATTACAACAGTAGCCGTTTCTTGTGACTACTAGAAAGGAAGACAGAAAAAAATACTTGCAATAGCTCCTTGCAAAAGAAAAACAAAACCAAATGAAAGACAGAAGTCTTCATTTTACCTAAACATCATACAGAATATAACCAATTACAGTCTACCTAAAATTGTGGAAGAATTAGTTTACAAGAGTTCTGAATACACAATCAGTCTTTTAAAGGGATTCTTTGAAAGAGATTTAAATAGAGACAATCTCAGTTTTAATCTCCTATTAAAAATTAATTCAATCAAGTTCATCTCAGACTGCCTATTTGGTTCCCATTAAACAATCAAGAACCTTAAGATATGCTTCTGAAAGGTTGGGGGGAGGGATTCATATATTGAGCATCTAATAATTTTTAAGCATTTAAAACTTCCTACATTTGCTCCTAAATTTCTCTGCAAACAGCATTAGTTATTAATGAGCAAGAACAACTACGCAATGACAAGCCACCCGCAACTCAAGGTTTTATCTCTAGCACACGGCAGGGTCCTCGGTCCACGGAGGGCGTGCGATCAGGTCCCAACACCCTTCCTGAGTCCTCCTTACGGAACTCCTGTAATTAGGAGCTTTTCCCAACATGTTCAATGAAAGGCTAAAAATAAGCCTAAAACAAACAAACAAACAAAAACTCTAAAGGGAACATACAAGCCCACATTTCCTGCCTCCTGTTTGTACCATCACTTGTATGGGAAGGGGAGTAATAACAGTGTTTAAAATTCTGATATCATGCCCCACCAGAAGATCCTACCCATGTGATCTTGAATAAGTCACGTTACATCTCTCTCAAGTTTACTGCCTTGTTAAATGGAGTTAACGTTAGTATCTCTCTCATAAGATTGCTTTGAGGACTAAATGTGTGTTGCACATGGAGGGGTAATGCTATGGCTGGTAGAGAGTAAATATCCAATAATTATCAGCTATAGCTACTACCATCAAAAAGGTGGTGGCAGTTATAACTACTCTGGAATCTGAGATCCTTTGTAATGCATGCAATGGAACTTAATAAATAAGAATGTGGCAGGCACTTATTAAATAAATTCCTGCTAAACTGATAAATTATTAGTGTCAATTATGTTCACACAATGGCCTCGTTTTGCCATTTTCTCGTAATTAAGGCATGCAAAACTTCTAGTACTAAATATTGCTTCATCATAACCAGGGAAAAGAGGAAAAGTTCATTTCTTTATTTGGATACCAAAGCCACATTTGAGAGCTTCAGTGTATAGTAATGCTGCCACTTTTCCCATTTAGAGTTTACTAAGTCCATTAATTTACAGTCAAGTTGAAATTCTCAACTACTTCAATATAAGATCATATCTTTAATTTCTTTTTCACGCAACAATAGCAAAGCACACACATCAGATCATCCTTGACTCTAAGACAGAGTATCACCCAATTTGCAATTAAAAAGTTATCAGCGTATTTCACAAACAAAGGTGCCTTGTCATTCCTGCTGAAACACTGTGAGGGTTATATGAGGAAACTTGCAATAAAAAATTTTAAAGCACTTTGTATGCAGTAACTTAATAACGACTTCATGAGAACACGTATCAGGGGATTGACAGAATTTGTTAATAGCAACAGTTAACAAGAAACATTTAGGAAGCTAAGTCTAACTCTTTGAGATAAAATCGTTTCTTCATTTTGAAGAGAAGAAAACTGAGGCACAGCCAAGTAAAAAGCAGTCTGATCCCAGAGTCCAAGTTCTTCTCCACTTTTCTACACATGGATGTTGTGGCTTCTATAAATGTTACATTCATGAAATATAGCATATCTATATTCCAGTAAAATGCCCCAAACACTGAACCAAAATCTCTGCACTAGCTTTTAACCTTTATAGCCATTGAAGAGATAAAAAACAAAGAGCACACTAGGAATTTTAGAACGGAACACATAAGAACACCCAGGACTCCTACCTCGAGTCTGTCTGTCCGCATTAATTTCTGGGCGGCGGCTGCAGCGGCTGCAGGGACAGGGACCCCAGGGTTCCCCGTAACCAACATCGGTGCAGTCGGTAAGATCTCTGCTGGAACCAGGCTTGGGGAAACAGGTCCCAGGTAGGGATTAAAGGCTGCTGATGCATTGGTAGCTAAGCTTGGTGCAACTGAAAACATTGGCTGAAAAATAAAATATAAGGTAAAATTTAATAGGCAGGTCTTGGTTCAAAGTTGATATCCTACATTATATGTCTATCCTCCCTCCACACATCCATCCATCCTTCCATGCATCCATCCATAATCCATGCTTCCTTGCTCCTTCCCACCCTCCACCCTCCCTCTCTCCACTTAACTGTACATTTATTAACTCTCGTTTAGATTAAGAATGTTTCTTAAATAAGCATTCATCAAATCAATGTTTCTCTAAAATATAATGGGTAATTTATCTAGGAAACTTTCCACTGGGATTTTGAAGCTTGGGGTCTACAATACTTGCAATTACTTTTTGAAAAATAGCTCAACCATTCAATACAGAAACTTCTTATAGTTACCTAAGCTCCACCTTTGTCCTGATATAATCCTAGAAACTTGTCTAAGAAAATACAGTTCGTAATTGCTATGTCAGATGTACTTGAAAGATTTGTTTACAACTGTTAATAGGTTGCAAGTGTCTTATTATCTAGAATATATAAAGCAGAACTCCCAGTGGATAACAGAGTTTCACAGTCAATGTAAACTGTGAATAAATCTTAGGATATATGAAAGGTGATGATGACACCATTTCTTTTGAGCACATAAGATAAAGTGTTTGGCATATGTATTTGTTGTAAGTTTTCCTGGGGAAATTATAGATGTTCCACCAGCTTCTTATTCCTTTGTGAGATACTCTACAACAGACTCAGCTTACTAAGGAGAAATGAAGTCTGAAAAGAATACTCCCAAAGATGTGCATTATGATTGTTCAAGGAAATACATACAGGAACACTGAATAAATGCTATAAGATAGATTTTTCTGCCAGAAAATGCTTTCATGAATATATAAGGATGGTTTCCATTTGTTGATATGAAAATTTATATGTCAGGAAATATATCTGTTCTTGAGTAAAATTAAATAATTTACTTGAAATTTACTTTAACAATGTGCTTTTTCATTTTTCAAAGCATAACCTAGCACAATTTTCCACCTTACTGGTGGTATATTTTCAACCTCCTAAGTCAATGGAGTTTTCATTCTTGATGTTTAATCTATGTGTAATAATAATGTTTGTTTCAAAAACACAAAAACAAATGGACAAAATGGATCCTGTTCTTTAAGGTAATTTTAAACAGTTTGTTATCTTTACCCTGCAGTAAGGAACATAATCATAGAAAGTTTTTTTTAGAAAGAAAGGGACATGAGAATGTAGATAATTCTTCCCTCTGATAGGAATAAGAAGTTAGATGATCCAAGAGTTTATTTAGTACTCAAGAAAGTTTTACAGAATAAGGTTTTATGCAATCAAGATGTATATGTTACAGAAATAATTTTTATAACTCAGAAATATCTTAAAAATAAACTCTTTATCTAATTTGGCTCTGACTCATCCTGTATTGAGAAGAATAACATAGAATTCAAGTATTCCTTTTTTCTTAAGGCAGTGGTTCTCAATTACGGGTGATTCTATCTCACAGGGAATATTTTGCAACACCAGGGGATATTTTCGGTTGTCACAGCTGGGGGGCACTATTGCATTAATGAGGAGAGGCAAATAATGCTGGCAAGTATCCTTCGTCACATAGAAAAGCCCCTCATAACACAGACTTATCCGGCCTAAATGTCAATAGAGCTGGGGCTGAAAATCTCTGTTCTGACAGCCTTCTCTTGATGTCACAAATTGTTTTAGGACAACATATTTGTAGCTAGCACATACAGTCTTAATCACAAGACTGTGTAATAGAGAAAAGTTAATACAACTTCTGATTCACTTGGGAGAAGAAAAGGTCTATCACCGAGTCCACAGACATCTTCAAATTAAAATAATTACGCCTCCCAGTGTGTTGGTCTGCATGCCCTGGTTAGCTGCCCTGTCAGGCTGAGGCTCTTGATGAAACAGCCTAAAGTCACACTCCTAGTTCCCAGATCCATCTCTGCCGGGATCTCAGATATTAACAATCAATAGCCTGTCAGAAATGGGGGCCCAGAGCAATCTCTCAAGCCCATCAGCGCGACTTAGTCAGATAGCAGTTGATTTGATGCTGCTCCACTGCCTACCGGCTGCCAAGGCAGCGCCAGGACAAGAGCTCACCTGCACCGTAAACACATGCTGAGCTCGGGTCTCTACTCAGAATTATTCAGATTAAACTTACACCGTTATAGATTATCAAATGCAATATGTGACATGTTCAGCCACATGCAGGCTAGCACTCTAATTTTTCTCTTAGACATTTAAGAATGATAAGTAATTTAGCATAGTAGACTAAAAAACTAGTTTAGAATATGGAGAACAGAAGCCAGTCAATATTAATTCTTGCCATGAATTAATATGTATTTCCAGAGAGGGTATTTTAAATGTAAACTTCAGAAAGTAATTGAGATGTTTATGTCACTTTGCACAATCTACTGAAATTATTTAGAAGCAGAGGTCAAATTGGCAAACTTATCTGGAGGCAAGAGAGCATTCTTAAAAATTTTAGAAAGTAAGATCAGTGGCCAATAAAATTCAGCTTTGTTAAATATCATTGAATAAAACAAATTTATAATCTGCAATACATATAAAATAGCAGTTCCATAAGACTTCCCTGGTGGCTCAGACGGTAAAGCGTCTGCCTACAATGCGGGAGATCCGGGTTCAATCCCTGGGTCTGGAAGATCTCCTGGAGAAGGAAATGTCAACCTACTCCAGTATTCTTGCCTGGAAAATCCCAAGGATGGTGGAACCTGGTAGGCTACAGTCCATGGGGTCGCAAAGAGTTGGACACGACTGAGCAACTTCACTTTCATTACAGATAAAAGAATACTTTCATTAGATAAAAATACTGATTTTACTAACTGGCAACAATTTTTCCACTGGATTGTCTCTATAGAGTTGTCACATGAATTGACTTTCTGATAATTTAGCAAATGTTAAGAACTTTAGGGTACTGTCCCCAAGTAAAATCAGTAGCAGCTTTCAAAATTCTAAAACATCAACCGTGCAGCAAGCATTATCTCAAGTTGCTCCCTCTCCAGATAAGTAGCATTATTTGCTAAACAGGCAGACCATAAATAATAATAGCTCTATACTTCGAAATTTGATTCCATAAGCTGCCCAAAACACATCCCCAGCAAAGCGCAACATCCCTTCCCTTCTTCTGAGCTTTTGTAAATTCGTTGTATCTCTTTTTCAAGGGGCACCGTGCAGGAGGTAGGCCATTGCTGGCCCCACCAGAGGGCCCTCATCAGACTAGCGAAGCGCCTGGACTGTGGTACGGCCAGTTCTCCATTCCAAAAGCCATCCTGCTGAGTTCAGCAGAACTGCAAGGACTGATCCTAACGCAACGGTATTATCAAGTAGCATCCTGTTTTCTCCTAAGCATCCACAGAAAAATGTGTAATTATGTAACTGGTGCATTTGATCCTGACTACATCCTTGTTATAATGATTTACAGATATCTTTGTTCCCAGAAGGCGTAAGGAAGGTTGCTTTATGATTGCCTTTTTTGCCAGTGAATACCCTCAGCAGAGAAAAACAAACGGCAATCTTACTAATGTTGGTGCATTTATGGGCTAATCATTTGTTTGTTTTAAATGAGACATTTGATTCCATTAAAGGTAATCAGGCTTTATTATGAATGAAAACATTATTCAATTTCACATTAGGACCCTAGTTAAATGTGTGCAAACATGATTATTACAATAATTCTATTTATTTTGTGCCAGGTATTGTGCTAAGTGCTTTACCTGTGTTATTATATTTAATCCTCATAATAGTAGAAAATAAATTCCTTGGAGCAAACAAAAGCAAAACCTCCACTGCTTCTGTGTCAAGGAGGAGGGGAGACACATTTAGTTCACTATTAAGTCCCCAGAACTGAAAATGATGTCTCGTATACAACAGGCATTCAATAAATACACATTGAATAAGTGTTTGAGTGAAAGAATGAATGAATGAAAGGGTGAATAAACTACAGCCTTATCAGGTGGATATTATTAGTTCCATTTAGCAAATAAGGGAAAGGGTCCACAGAGACTATGTGTGTACGGTCACAAAGGACAGCATGGACACCTGTGACTTGCACATCGGTGTGTCTGATTCCAGGCGGTTCTGAAACCAGATTCTCAATGTTGGCTGCCCCCCAGAATCACCCGGACAACCTGAAGCCCAGGATGCCCTGATTAAATAAACGCTCCATTCATCAGAATTTTCTAGGCAACAGTATTTTTTTAAGCTCCTGGGGAAGTCCGATTCCATGTACCATGAGGTCTTCTACCATTTAAAACCAGAAAGGGGTCCAGTCTTCAGAGTCCGTATGAGGTCTCTAAGGACACATGTTTCCTTACGGCTCTCTGCTTCTGAACATGGGTTTCCCTCCACAACAGAGGCTGATCCTGCCAAGCCCAAATGCTTACTAACTAACGAGGCTCCAAGAATCAGGACTCTTTCTCTTGGTGTTTGTCCTGGTTCATCCACAGCTCCAACGATGAAAGGAATGTTCCTGCCTTCAGTCCCTACATAACTCCTCATCACCAGAATCCAGTGCTGATCACTAAAGTGTGTTCACTTAACCATCTCTTCTGCCTGGGCTCTCAGAGTCTCACACGCTGTGTTTGTCTACTAATATATCCAGCATGTGGCATCTATACACGTCTCTACAAATATTTGCTTAACCAATATATTTATGGATTTGCTGTTTTTCTCTGCCACAAAAACTAACTAGCAAATACATTAAATATTTTCTAGTACACATATCGGAACACTTAGATTTAGTGTTATTTTCTCCCAATCTCAAATTTTAATCATTAATTTCTTTACTATGCTTGTTTAACATTTATTTTCAAGTGTCACTTTTTTTTTATATTGAACTAAGCTTCATTAACATACTGTTACCATGCTGTAATCTTGCAAATATCATGGGGTTCCTAATTTATTTTATTTTAAACACTCTGTGAAACAGTGTTTGCATACAATGTTTGCTATTTTTAATAAAATGGAGGGAGTATACAAAATAGATAATACATAATCAGTATGTTCTGGGATAGAGAACACAAATTTTAAGTCAAGAGTTTTCTAGATTTTATGGGTATGTATGCGTGTGTGTGTTTGTGAAGATCAAACTTTTAAGCAGGGAAGAACAAACCTTTTTAAAAAATTAACAGCTCACAATCAAGGTGTACAGAGCCATGTTTCTGGGTAGGTACAACCCTGTACAAAAGCTATAAACAGTCTCTAAACAATTATTTTGCATGTAAACACAGAGCCAAAAGCTAATGGGAATTATCAACAAATTCACATCACAGTGTATTTTTTTGTAAGAAGGTAGCACATGACTGGAATAAAGTGAGAAATACTGTTTTAAACTCCGCTTCTAGACTGACTTGCTGACTGGACAAATCATATGACCACTTCCTTTATTCTGAATTTCACATTATCCTTCAAGCACGTTCTCCTGAAGTAATAAATACTTAAAAAAGCAGACCCACTTCTAGTCCTCCACACAGAAAGATATTAACAAACACGGGCTGGTGCCTAAGATTCAGGGCCCCTTCTCCAGCTGCTTGAAGAAGCAGAGGCTCCTTGACATAATCAGGCAGTAAGACGGGCAGGTTGGATGCAATAAGGCTCAGGGTGACTGACCCGGAAACATTTTACCAGAAGTACTTGGGGATAAAGCAGCCTTATCTCAACCGCTAGTTGGATAAACTAGAAAGTAAAGCACTAAAAAACAATTTAAGAATTTCTAGGTGTTCCTGGAAGTGTGACAAATGACAACTTCAAAGCTTTCAGCAACCAGCTGACAAAAAATGCTTGGACATGAAGTGACAGCAAAGGCAAGGTGACAGGAACAGCAAAGGAGCTTCTAAGACTTTAGCTAAATCCAGTAACTCTGAACCTCTCTGTCCCTAAGAAGCAATAGTTAGAACTGGACATGGAACAACAGACTGGTTCCAAATTGGAAAAGGAATACGAAAAGGCTGTATATTGTCACCCTGCTTATTCAACTTATACGCAGAGTACATCATATGAAATGCCGGGCTGGATGAAGCAAAAGCTGGAATCAAGATTGCTGGGAGAAATATCAATAACCTCAGAAATATAGATGACACCACCCTTATGGCAGAAAGGGAAGAAGAACTAAAGAGCCTCTTGATGAAAGTGAAAGAGGAGAGTGAAAAGGCTGACTTAAAACTCAACATTCAGAAAACTAAGATCATGGCATCTGGTCCCATCACTTCATGGCAAACAGATGGAGAAACAATGGAAACAGTGACAGACTTTACTTTCTTGGGCTCCAAAATCACTGCAGATGGTGACTGAAGCCATGAAATTAAAAGACGCTTACTCCTTGGAAGAAAAGCTATGACCAACCTAGACAGCATATTAAAAATCAGAGTCATTACTTTGCCAACTAAGGTCCATCTAGTCAAGGCTATGGTTTTTCCAGTAGTCACGTATAGATGTGAGAGTTGGACTATTAAGAAAGCTGAGCACCGAAGAACTGATGCTTTGAGAGTTCCTTGGACTGCAAGGAGATCCAACCAGCCAATCCTAAAAGAAATCAGCTCTGAATATTCATTGGAAGGCCTGATGTTGAAGCTAAACTCCAATACTTTGGCCACCTGATGCAAAGAACTGACTCACTGGAAAAGACCCTGATGATGGGAAAGATTGAAGGCAGGAGGAGAACGGGATGACAGAGGATAAAATGGTTGGATGGCATCACCGACTCGATGGATATGAGTTTGAGTAGGCTCTGGGAGTTGGTGATGGTCAGGGAAGCCTGGCGTGCTGCAGTCCATGGGGTCACAATGAGTTGGACATGACTGAGCATCTGAACTGAACTGAACTGAGGCTACTTTGAATTCATGAAATGCATAGGGAATTCGACATGAGTTCTGCACTTCTAAGTGGCTAGTGTGTGTACCTTCAGGGCAGCTACCGTGGGAAATTATGGACAGTCCAGGCCGAGCTTTGGGAGCACAGGGTAAGTCATGGGAGTGGGCGTGGCTGGGGGCGTCTGGAGCTCAGGTACAGCCCTCAAAACGCTGCTGGTGCAGACCTCTTCAAGGGCAATGCCAAGAACCTGGAATCGACAGAATTTCTGAAAAGCATCTCTCTGGGATGGACCAAAGAAATATAAGAGATGCCTCCAAGTTGTGAAACCTTAGGTGCAATCTGTTTTTGGCTACTTAGCAATTTCTTGTTAGATTACCTTGTATCAGAGAGTGCATGACAAAGTAATAGCATTTTTTAAAGTATTGTGTGTGTGTTAGTTGCTCAGTCATGTCCAGCTCTTTATAACTCTATTAGCCTGCCGGGCTTCTCTGTCCATTTCTTAAATCTACTTTAAAAGTATTACCTAGGTAAAAAAAAATCCAAAATCACTATTTTTTAATTTGGATAATTAAATACTCTAGGTCCTCTATTTATCTTCAAAAATCATACAGCAAACTATTTGCATTTTTATTAGTGATTGAGAAATGACAACACAATTAATACCAATTATTTGATGATTTACTATGATAAATTTAAGGACGTAGACACACAGATTCAATTACTTATTTTCAACTACTTGTTTTCTTACGAAATGGGAATAATTATATAGTTGGTAGGATCTTGCAAGTAATATGTCTTGTTAAACTTTTCACTATATGTTGAAGAAGGTCAGGGATTTTTAATGAATCAACCAAAGACCCAGAGTGGGTTGGTGACACGTCTGCACTTCGTGTTTCTACAACCTGGACGCCAGAGCCCGAACGGCCTGGGTAAAAACCGTGGCCCTCCTACTCCCTAGCTATGTAACTTGGGCAAACTAGTAGATCTCTGAAGCCCTGAGTCTTCATCTCTAAAGCTGGATGATACTCCCTGCCTTATAGCATGGTGGTGAGGATTTATGACACAGAAAGCGCTGAACGCCTTAAATGCCCTCAGAGTTCGGTAATTACTGTCCCCCCCCACCCCGCAATGTTATGTTCTCTTTCTGATTCATGGTTTGGAACATTTCACTACAACATAATCAAGTCCATGAAAACAAGAAACTCTCCTATAAATCCCACCATTTCCAAGATCAGTCCAGTGTCGTGTCCTGGAGATCTTAAAATTTGTAGACCTAGTTCTCTCAAACTTTGTGAGAAAATGAGCAACTAAACTCAAAGGCATGCTAGCTATTTCCTGGTCCCAACAGTACCCTCATGAAGTCCCCGACTACCTCATACTGTGCTGCAAGTCTCTGGATGGTGTTCCGGTTCCCAGTTACAATTCCTTTGGAGTCTGGGGTAGGTAAACTACTGTGAATTTCTGTTTTTCCCAAGTTTGGGAAACTCCTTCCTTCATTAGTTCTTTCACTTAATAGCAATTTTTTTAAAATCTCTGCTACATGTCAGGAATAACACTAAATGCTTATGAATTTGATTAGACCTTCATAGCTCCCTCCTCTTTTCATGTTTCCCCCAGTAATGGTTTGGGGGTCACACTGGTTGGCCACAGAGAACTACGATGCTTTACCTAATTGACTAAAAACCCTGCCACTACTTAAGACATTCCTGTTACTGCCTAGGTTACAAACCTGCTCACAGTATTATCTCCTCTGATATCACCACTATGTGGGTTGGATCCAAGTTTAAACTATGTCTGTACACCACCATCTATTCTAATGGCCATCTTCTTTTGAGTGGCAACCTTTTTCCATATTTCCTAACCTTCCAGCCCTGTTGTAATTCCTGTTTGTAGGCTCAGCACTAAAATTCCAGTAAGCAGCCGGTTATGACCATCTCATTTATTTCTGAATCTCCATATGATTATCATCATCAAAACAGGGCTTGCTACAAGAACGATCAGAGAGTCTCAGGTCGGGTTTTGAAGGCATATTTCCTGGAGTAAAGCCTTCTCCACAGTCATTAAAAGCCCCAATGTTTCAAAATTGAATAATCAGAATGACTTCTATACTCATTACAAAAACGTCACTCTGAATGGAGCCTATTTTTAGACTATGATCTCAGGATGCCTTTAGCAGAAGGGTAATTCCACATTCAAATCTAGTCATACCAAGGAAAATTAACATAAAATCTGAATGGGCTCACAACTAATAAAAATAAATGCTTTGTCTAAGCAGAGAATTTTCCAACAAAAACACCACAAAATGAGGTAATTTTTCTGGTTTCAGAAACCTGCGATTTAGTGATCTCATAAACAACACATGTTTTGTTAATAGTATTTCAAAGACACGAGCAGAAATGCTGTTTAGAGTCTGTCACAGGATTACGCATGTGATGAGCCTGGAACGGCCTTGAGAGTAAAACTCAAGGACTGCCTCAGGAGACGAGCCAGGACTCCACAGAGAGGAGCTCTCTGCCGGGACCTGTCCTTGTCGTCTGGGAGCCACACTTGCTGATGTCAGAGGTGCTCCAGGCCCTGAGAGGGAGGAGCCTGCCAGTAAGCACGCTTTACATGTTTAAGCAGAACAAAGTACCTCACACCAAGGAAAGATCTTACATCAATTAAGGCAGCAGCCACCCCACGGATTTATCACATCTTTGAAACCATGTGAGAGTCAAGTGTAAGAGAACTCTTGTCCTACATTTTACACTAGAGAGAAAGAGAAGACTTTTTTTTTTAACCAAATGGAAATCTTCATGCTATCCACACAGACATGTGAAATTAACAGATGTCACAGAATCAAATTTAAGATATCATATTGTTAACTGAGTTCCCAACAATGGAAAAAAATATATCAAGTGAAAACAGAATTATAACATTCTCTCACCTCCACTGTATAGTATTGATAATTGGTATCACTGCCGATTGGATTTGGAGATCCCTCCCACCTCGAAATGCAATCCCCCCCTCTTTTTTGGAATGATTGGTTCATTAAGTTCTAAGAGAGAATAATAATTACATTGAGTTCAGGTGTTAAAATGTATTAGGAAAAAAAATTAGTTAGCACACATGCTACAGTTGCCATATCAGAAAAACGTGGGTCTTCACGTTTCTAGGACCCCATAATATTGCATATAAGTCAGTGACAGGAATATTTCAATTATTACAAATTTCAACATGCATTTAAATACAAAATTACTATATCAAAATTAATATAAAAACATCTTTTGCAACTTAATTATGATATTAATCTCTTACATTTTTGTGGATAAGTGTGAGTAAAGGTTATTAAAGTCATATGTCACATACACCCTCCCCCCAAATTCAAACAAACAAATAAATAAATATGCTCAGAATCATAGGTTATCTACCTACACTGTTCAGTAAACATTAAATCTGTGTGACCACCTAGAATTTATAAAATTTAGCTTTTTTTCCCTAAAAAGTCCATGGAGTTTCTGCCTCTCCTGATTAGTTCTCTGATGAGACTTCCAGATCTATGATATGGATTCACCACTGTCAGAATTTTCCTAGCATCTGTAACTACCAAATAGTTTCAATTCATAATAAGTTTAAAAGAATAACAAAGACTCCTTTTCAAGAAAGAGAACTATATAGATTCTCTTTAATGAGAGAGGGAAAGGAAACACTCAAAATTAAAGATGATTTACACCAATTTTCAAAATGACTATTAGTGTTAAAAAGATAGCCTGAAAATGCATCTAGACTATAGTAATGAGTTTAATGGTCATTTTTAAAAAGACCATGGTACATCTGCAAGTCACAGGACTTGATTTGAAGAGAACTTGAGGGGATAAACATCCTATCATGTCAATTTTCACATGATCTAGCCAGATGATGACTAACTTCACCATGTAAAAACTGTTCCCAGGGAAACTGCTTCCAGGGTTTGACTGATAGTCTTGCTGGAAAATGCTAGGCAACTGATATTGTTCCCTGTGTTCACTTGATCCAGTGCGATCACCAATTTAACACTGAACCTAAGCATTCAACAAGACAAACTTAAGGAGTGAGAACTAGGAGCATGCTTACCACGGGCTGTAATGGGGCACCAGGCATCATGGCATTGGCTAGTTGCATTTGCTGGGCCAACATGGCCATGTTCTTCTGCTGAATCAAGTTATTGCGCCCATTTATCTCCAACTGTGTTTTTAAGTGTGGGGGTGGATGAAGATATTTGCAGTTCTCCCTGGAGCAACGACCCTAAGTAACGAAAGCAGAAAACATCATCTTAAAAAGATAAAATCCACAAACCTTAAAAAAAATTCATAATAATACAAACCTATCACTTGAATCTACCATGAGTCTTTCACACAATGTATTATCCAATGACTTGATAACACATTTGAATAAGTAATGAATTCACTCAAGTGTATTATCAACGCGAGGTATTAAGACATTTCAAAAAAGTTTCAAGCTTAGAGAAGCTCCTGATTTAAAATATTAGCACTAATATTTCTAGATTCAAGTTTAAAAATCTACAAACTGCTAGGGTAATATTAACACAGAATATCAAATAAAAATTTTAGGCTCTTTCCTTGACGTCTCCTGGCTAACTTTAAAAACCCGAAAGAATCATGAAGTTTTACCATCTATTTTAACTTGTACTGAGTTGTAAGGAAATGAACTTACAGTATTCAAGGCACACCGTATCTTCAGTAAAACACCTTTACATATATCTCATAAGAAGTTAAAATTACTACTAAGCTTTATGAGCCGATATATTAAGAAATGTATAGATGAAAGGGAGGAAATTCCTACATATTTCCTGCTGAATACAGAGATAAATAAGTATAATGAAATACTGGTGAAAAACGCAGCCTTTAATCTTTCAGCAATAAATCTAGTCTGCATTACCTAAGAATTGTAAAACAATAGAAACAGATATGTTCACCCTTCAAAAACTTGTAGCATAAAATGGAGAAACAAAATAAGTTACTATAAAATAATAAATATGAATATACATTTCTTTTGGGATGATTTTTCTCATCAAAATATATATAAAAGTCTGTATTATGAAATACTGTTAGGGACAGACCCATTTATATCAATACAGTATTGATAGCAACTCATCTCTTTAGTTATTACCTCATAATTTCTTTCACCAATAAATTTAGTTAGAACTGTTTGTGAGGGTAAAAAAAAAAGACTTAATTGAAGCCATCAACCACCTTCTTGAGCTTTCTTTGATTTTTCTAAGAAAAACCCATCTGTTTACCATAATTTGACCTTGTTCTGTAAACTGGCTCAGAAAACTGATGTTGTGAGAAAAATATGGCAGAATTCTAACTTTAATGACCTATTTCTGGCTTATTTTGATTAAGGTTTTTGGGAATAAGTTTATCCACAGGCGAATATCATAGGATACTGCCTGCTCTGTTAACAAGCACATGTAATAAAGTGTTACTAATAATATTTCAAGTTAGGAGGCCGCAGAGAAAAGTGGTCAACAGCAAGGACATCACGGGTCTCAGGATGTGGGGCCGAGGCCGAGCTCTCTGTCATCAGCCACATGAACTGCACAAAAAACTCGCTTCCTTAAGCCTCGGGCTTTTCATTCATTTCAAAATCGCCATATAACCCACGTGGCATGTATGCTAAGTTGCTTCAGTAGTGCCCAACTTCTGCGACCCTATGGACTGTGGCCCGCCAGGCTCCTCTGTCCATGGGGTTCTCCAGGCAAGAATACTGGAGAGGGTTGCCATGCCCTCCTCCAGGCGATCTTCCCTACCCAGGGATCGAATCCATGTCCCTTTTGTCTTCTGCACTGGCCCTATATAACCTACACTATATAGGGAAACCCTATATGACCTACACCAAAAGTTTATTTTGAAGATTAAAAAAGATAATGTATATGTCACATCCTCGGCCCTGCCCAGCGCTCTTCAAGGAAAAGGGGAAGGTCAAAAGCTGCTATTATCACCACCCCCAGCACATTTTAAACTGTATACACAATAGCAGAAAAACAAAATACTGGCATGAAGGTAACTTTTATACCATTAATCACAGCTATCGATACATTCACAAGTAAAGTACCATGTACATATCTCTGATTTATTCCATAGGAAATCACCATGCCTGATACCTGTTGAGATCATGACTATGTTATTAGTTTAAAAGCATCTGGATGCAAAACAACTTTCGCAAAAACAACGCTTCAAGTCACAAGACAAACCATGGTGAATGACTGGCCAACCATGGATGACACATGGTCTGATATCAGAAATATCCAAGTTTGGGTATTTTAGAGAAAATCTACTTTTTCAGTACAAAGAATAACTTGGTTCTAAGAAAAATTCTGGTTATCAGTATCTCCACATCATATTTCTTACTAAGATTGGACTTATTTAAGTGCAGATAAGCTGGGTTATATCCACTCAGTTAATGTCAGTTCACTGGGATCACCTTCTATAGTTCTGTAAATTCCATAAATAACCCAGAGACAGCCCTGGGCGCTGAAAGCAGTCTGGCAAACATGGACACTGGTCTTCCCCTCTCTTCACCCTAAGGCCTCCCTGGAGCACAAACCTCTAGGGCCCTCCAACCTACAAACACAGCCTACACTGAAACAATAAAGGAAAGAAACCACGTGCAAATCACCATATGTTCTGTATCACTGCATCTCAAAACTTTTAATAAAAACTCAGGCCCTTTGGTTTGCCTTCTGTCTTTACTACATGTACTCAGGAAAAATATCATTCCACGACGTTTATTACTCTGGCTCCCTTTCCAAGCTCAGCTTGATTTGAGTGCATTGGAGCCTTCCTTTCAAAAAGCTATGTGTGTCCCAAAGAATCAACTGAGAACATTTTGTAGAAAAGGTATGCAGACTCCCTAGCCTCTTTCACACAGAGTTTGTGGCAACAGACCTGGGGGTCCAGGGATCTGCATTTTAACAGTATTCCAGGTTATTCTGATGTAGCCGGAAACTATAAACTACAATTCTGCAAAGCTACGTGAATTTTTCATTGACATCTGTGGAAAAAATAACAGAGTAGCCTCCGCAATGGATATTAGATAAACTTAGCTCCTTAGGAAGGTCAAAACTTGTTTAATGCTGACTGTGCTGCTGAATAATTGTGGTTTGACAAATAAAAAGGTCAAAAGTAAGTTAGAATAAACATCCTCTTCTAGAGAATTGCCTAAGTCCTGAGGAAAACCGTGAGTGGCAACCGTTCTATGGAGAGTTAAGGTAAATATGACACTGGTACTTCTCCAGGTTTATCCATCTTCAAGTTCCCAGCCCTGTACCTCAATAAGCATTTGCAGAATGAATGAAGAACATTTCTAACTAAATGCTTAAAGATGAATTCTACTGTAACTCCATTCTGGAGACGATGAAGATAATAGAATAAAAACTAGATCTCATACCAAATTTTGACTCTGAGTTGTACTAACCTAATGATGTTTTTATTCAGAGGCCAGTAATTTGAACACACAAGAAATAAAGCTTGCCACAATAAAAGAAGAAAAGGTCACAGGAGGCCTCCAAGTTTCACTAAGGAGGAAAGAAGATCTGTGTACAGATTTGATGCACTTGGCATCCTAAACTCTATAGTGTTGAGAATATATTCTAAACCATCTAAAAACAGAAAATCAATCTGTATCTTCTGCTCACATACACTGAAGAAGGCAATGGCACCCCACTCCAGTACTCTTGCCTGGAAAATCCCATGGATGGAGGAGCCTGGTGGGCTGCAGTCCATGGGGTTGCTAGGAGTCAGACACGACCTGAGCGACTTCACTTTCCTTTTCACTTTCATGCATTGGAGAAGGAAATTGCAACCCACTCCAGTGTTCTTGCCTGGAGAGTCCCAGGGACGGGGGAGCCTGGTGGGCTGCCGTCTATGGGGTCGCACAGAGTCGGACCCGACTGAAGTGACTTAGCAGCAGCTCACATACACAAATTTTTGTATAGGAGCTGTAACTCTAAATCATTAGAGATTTTACTCCGATACAATAAATTGGGTTGCAGGATTACTGCAAAAACATGAATAAGTTTTTGCAAAGTTTTGATTGCTACAGATAGAATGGAAGTAAGTTGCTTCAGTGGCGTCAGATTCTTTGCAACTGTATGGACCATAGCCTGCCAGGCTCCTCTGTCCCTGGAATTCTCCAGGCCAGAATACTGGAGTGGGTTGCCTTTCCCTTCTCCAGGGGATCTTCCCAATCCAGGGATAGAACCCATATCTCCCGCATTGCAGGCGAATTCTTTACTAGCTGAGTCACAAGGGAAGCCCAATAACAAGCAGCTGCCTAATCCAGCACCCTATCTGTTAGAAGTACTAAAAATAATACAAGTAGCAAAACTCCATGACAGCGCATGACAGTCATCAAATCTATAATATAAGCTTGCCCTTAATCATCATTCTGTATTGGCATATCCACTAAGAAAAAATGCCATTCTAATACATTTCTCACAATGCTATGTTTCTGTGGTTTACTTTTGTTGATTGCACTGAAATCTTTCTCTCAGTGAGCTGGCCAGTTGATGCTATACAACTTATATCGTAAATACCTTAGACTCCATTCAAGGAGACTTTTTCTAAGTTAACAACACAGACTCCAAAGATATCCTTCTAATGCATATGCTGTATATTTTAAGGAAATGAAGGAAGTTCAATAAAATATTGATCCAGAATGAGTCCATTTTCCTCTAATAATTTTTCTACATCTTTAAATAAAAGTAACCTGTTCAAAAAAAGTAAAAAACTTTCCCTTGAAGTCTTAAAAGCCTATATACAGCAATAATGGTCATCAGAGATCATTTGAGGCCAATGGAGAGATCAAATCATCAAATCCTCAATTTCTGAAGTCACAAATTATTAAATTGTGAATTGAAGGATTTTCTTTGAAATCAGTACAAACAGTGTGATTCCAAAAAGAAGATGTACACTATTGTGTATGAGCCTCAAAATAAATGCCTAATTAATTTTTAAACATTATAGTCTAATAAAGTGTGTGTGTATATGTTAGTTGCTCAGTCATGTCTGACTCTTTGCAACCCCACAGACTATAGCCCTACAGGCTCTGTCCATGGGATTCTCCAGGGAAGAATACTGGAGTGGCTTGCCATTCCCTTCTCCACTAATAAAGTGTACTTTAAAATAATTACATACATAGTATGAGCATATATAGTACATACCTAAAAATGATATATGATGTATACAATGAGGTATAAATTATAGAATAAAGAGAAAACTGAATAAAACAGAGGCGGCGATTTAGAGATATAAGAAAACTATTTGTCAGCTATTTTCAATATTTAAGAACCTGCTAACAATCAAAAATAAAACATCTTACTTGGAACTTGGCCAAACTTAATAAGACCAAAAAAAACCAAAATTATATTTGAAAACCAGAAAAACAAATTTCCTGTTTTTAGTTTCACTTCTTCCACCTAAAATAAAAGAAATACAGTGACTTATGAGGTCAGAATACAAAAAGACATCTCATTAAGTTACCAAATGGTGACTGTGTTTTAGGATTAAAAATTACTGAGTCATATTAGGGCAGACTTTGAAAAGAAAGGAGCAATGAAAAAATTATAAGGATACCAGCTAACACTCAAAAGTCTTTTCCAACTTTCACTGGAAATACTGGTTTTCTGATATTTCAATTGTTAAAACTAATATTTTCTTTGCAACAGCTGAGTTATGCAAATGTTTTGAAGCACTTTCTAAAGATATTCATTGCTCAGATATTGGCCAGAAACACTGGCAAAAGAATTTGGTACCTTCCTACTGAAAACTGTTACTGGTTTTTGAGCGACCTTTTTTTTTTCCAGCTATGATAATATAAATACTCAGAAAAATTCTGCCAAGGTGGGAGAGTGAGTGGCAGTCAAGAAATACCGCTTCACACTTTACCAAAATGATGGTTTTTATGGTTCTGTCATGCTTTTCGATGATCAATTCTAAGACAAGGGTGAATAAATTTACTTCATAATATTTATTTTTAAATTTATTTTACATATATATGCTAAATGCCTTTTTTTTTTTTTTTCATTTAAGTGAATGAATGTAAGTTTAGCTCTAGGAATTAGTTTGCTGGCTTTTGCAAATATTGGCAATAAATTCCAACTAAAACACAGGATATTATAGGTCTTATGTATACCTCTTTATGATTCACCCATTTCCATAAAGGACCTGTGTCAGCTGAAAAAATACATGCATCCTAAAAAGCAGTTCAAGGTTTCTCTACCGCAGCATTACTGACACTGGAAACCAGATAAGCTTCAGTGTGGGGCTGTTAGCAGCAGGCCTGGCCTGCCAGATGCCTCTAGCACTCCTGCCCTCCGTTATGACCATCGAAATTACCCCTTGGTAATTGCCAAAAATTGTCTCAACATTGCCAAAACACCCCTGGGAGCCAGGGGAAGGTAAAGCCATCTTCAGTTGAGAGTTAAGCACTGCGTTATACCTAATGGAATTTAATGAAAGCTATATTAATCTGCTCAGGTTACTATAACAAAATACCATAGACTGGGTGGTTTAAAGAACACACACATATTTTGTCACAGTTCTGGAAGCTAGAAGTCCAAGACCAAGGTTCTGGACAATTTGGTTTTCAGTGCGAGTTCTACTCCTGGCTTGCGGTCACCTTATTATTTCCTCACGAGCCTTTCCTTGGTGCATGCATGCACAGAGGGCATTCTCACTGGTGTCTCTTATTAAGACATCAATCCTTCCAGACCAGGGCCCCACATTTAGGACCTTACCCTCAACTACCTGCTTCGAGGTCCAGTCTCATCTCCAAATATAGCCACACTGGAGACAGGGCTTCAACATATGAATTTAGAGAGAGATGAGCATTCAGTTAGTAAAAGGGGCAAGCATAATTAAAACAGCTAACCTAAACTTATGTGTTAGTAGCTTTAAATATTTTCATTCTTACACTTAGTGGTAGAATTCTTTATTCCGGAAATTTCCTCAAACATAACTGATTTGTACTACAACACATGACTCTAAAGGGGTGGTATTCCTTTTAATTTTGCCAAATTCTAGTAGCTGCAGCTTCTAAAAACTTTCAAAGTATGAATATGTGAGTTTTACTATTTGTTTGCTTGGGTTTTAAATGAAATTATTTTATTAAAAATAAAAACAAAGACTATAGTCTATCAAAGACTAAATACATTCTGAAATCATATCAGTCATATCAATTCATTCACTTGTTAACTGGAATACTGAAGATGCTGATTTTTTTTAAGGACAAGCCACATTTTCTTGATTTTATTTCCCTACAGTCTTTTCAGAAAAACTGAAAGCTAGACACATACTCTCTACTTTGAAAAAGAAGCTATTGAGAAAGATAAATTATAGCCAAAGAACCCAGAAAAGTATTTCTGACTGCCACCTGGAATTCTGGAGGACGCCTTTCATAGCGTTGTTTTCAATCATATGAAAATGAATACATGTGAACAAATGTACTTATGCATATACAGACATATATATTCACCCCGATTGTATACCTATTTCCAAGAGCAGTGTATGTATTACTAACTCAAACTGCTTTTGTGGCAATTTTAAGAAACTTAAGATATATGACTAAAATTTTTATTTCATGCTTTACTTGAAAAAACACATGAGACCTTTTAGGAAGTTCCAGAATAAAACTTAAAGGGGCATGGAACTATCATCTTGAAGAAATCCCTAAAGTAGTCAAAGCAGATATCTTCATTTTTTTGTTAGTCTCCAGGGGGATTTCACTGATTTGATGTTATCCTTTATTTGTTTTCTTTTGTTTTACAAATAGGATTCTATACTACATCTCAATGAGTTGACATCTGAACAACTCAGGGAGTCTGGTAAGGGGGTGGTTGTCAGGGACAGCAACCCCTCCCTCAACATAGTTGAAAATCTGAATATAATCTTACAGTCGGCCTTCTTTATAGGGAGTTTGGCATCTGTAAATTCAAGCAGCTTCTGATACTGTGGTACTATAGCAGTATTTATTGAAAAAAACTCCACATATAAGTGCACCTACACAATTCAAACCTATGTTTCCAAGGGTCAACTACAGTATATACATTGTTAGTAAGTCAGAACCATCAATTTGCAATATTTAAATACTATGATACACTACATGGTAAATAGATAATACTGACATATTAACAGGAATTTTTCTATTCATTTTTTATTCTCAAATATTATGACCCTCTAAGCCATATTATAGGTGCACCCTTGTACTTATTTCAGTTTTGCCATCTAAAAAGGCAAGAAAATATTCTTTAAAACAAACACAATATCTATTTTAAATTCCTCACTGGACTTTCAGGTAACACCAGGAACAAATGCTTAGCATCCCCACAGAACATGAAAAAAGGAATCATTTCTCCTCTTATTTTTCTGGGAAATTAATCTCTAGTCTCCTAAACTTAACATGAAGTAAAATACAGCAACATTAAATCAATACTTAAAGCTTAACTTTTTAGGTGTAAATTGCTACTTCTTCATCCAATCAACATAAGGATAAGTGCTTGGAGCTTAGGTCAACATAAGAGCTGGGAGAAATTTTTCCTACCAGTAAGAGGAAAAAGAAGCAAAAATCTATAAATGTATTTTCACTGAAATATCCCTAATTTCTTTATTACTACAGATCAAAAGTGTTTTCAAACAAAAAATCAATATAACACAAGATTTTTTTTCTTCCTTTTCCTGCTCCCATAGAACGTTCATGTTCATATATACACTGTGGCTTAAAAACTACTAAGACTGTCAATAAAACCAAAAAAAATTATAAACACACATACACATACCTATACACAATCTACTGAGTTTAAATCTGTAATTTTACCATGGTTTGAAAGGACATAAAAGGATGTAACACTCAGTTTTGGGCATTACACTTTTTCTCACCCAAGTCTAACCTGACTTTAGGAAGCAATTCTAGGTTAGACTTTCCTAGCTATTTCAAGAGGCCTCTCCAGCATTCACATGTTCTAGGCACTATTTTGTAGAACATTCCTAAGTTTGATGACGACAACTCTTGGACATGAAAACCAATAGTGACATTTACAAGACCCCAAAATATCCTCAGTGCTGACGCAGCAGCAACACACTTTCACTGAAACATCAGGATACTGTGACTTTTTTCCCAGAGAACTCAAGAGCTTTAATTGCACAACTCCCATTAATCATCTTGAAAATGGCATAACTGAAACTCTACACGTCTAGATAACTATTATGTAATTCATGAGAGTCGGGTTAGCTGCCTCGGAGGAGGTGGAGAAAGGGAAAAAGGCAACAAATCACACACACATTCTCGTAACCAAAACACCACTCCTTCCTCCAGCAGCTTCCAGATCCTCCTTCCAGATCCAGATCCTCCTTCCTCCAGATCTCTGTGAGAGATCAGATACACACACAACTGTGGCAGCAGCAGTTGTATCGGCACACAATTTCAGCTGATCGTCATCAGAAGAAATCTCATCCTCCTCAGAGAGGGCCCACAAGGATCTTATATTTAGAGTTGCCTCTGATAGGATGCGGTAAGAAGAAACAGTCTCACTTTTTCCTCCTGGCCTCCTCCATGCCGCAGAGTCCCCAGCTGTGTGCAGCCATCTATGAGGTGCTATAAAGGGTTAGCTGGCACCTACTGTCTGTCACTATTCCACAGTCTTCCTGGGCTCCAAAGATGGGTCTGGCCAGCATCCCTGGGCCCAACCAGAGTCTCCATGACCTTGTGAAAGCCCAGTGACATTTGCTAGGTGCCAGTGTCATTAAACAGTCCAACATTTGTTGGCTGCTTTTTTATGGCATCATAAAGTTGGAAATGCCAGATCACTATGTTTCTATTATTTTTTCAATCGCTTCATTATTTTTGCGGTACAGCAACTGCCAGACTTCTAAACTGTTTGTAGCAGAACCAATTCTGAAGTTTTACGGCATCCAAATCAGACACTCTTCAATCTTGGCTAATAATTAAAAGCATGAACATTTACATAATAAAATTTAGAGCTCTATTTGTAGCGCATGCCTTTCAATTGAGAAATACAGAATGTTTTACAAATAGTACCCGATTCATCATCCTACCATGATTAGGTGGATTACAGCATGGTTGTCTCTATTATATTTCTAGGGCTTTCCTGAGGGTAAAAAAGAGGTAAACTTCTTGAGTCAAACACACATAATTTTTTCCTTAACAATCCCTTGGAAGACTTGTTTAAGCAGTTCTTTATAGACCTATTTGAGAGTTCCTAGTGTACTGATAAAGCAAAAGCTCTCCATCTTTAAATACCTTTTCAAATGGGAAGGAGAGAGGCTCTTGCTGAAGGACACATAACTAAACACACAGTCTGACTACAAAGTTAGTGCTCTTCACCATTACGTTAGAGGTATGTATTTGTACCATGACCACCTGATCATTGTTCCATGTGCCTGCTTTTCTAAACATTGCTCACACTGAGAACATAGATGACTTTATCCAGAATAGGTCAGAACCAATGAAAGCTTCAACCCCGTTGAGTTGTGCAAAAGGAAAAGATGTTTCACAATATAAGAAACTCATTTTATCTTTATAGTTAAATTTATTTATTTTAAATTGAAGAATAATTGCTCTACAATACAATATTGTGTTGGTTTCTGCCAAACATCAATGTGAATCAGCCACAGGTATACCTATGTCTAAGCAACTAAATTTTGAGAAGCCTGCTCTAATAGTATTTCCAACGTGTCATGGAAAAAAATTAAGATTCTCTTATAAATGTCACTTTCTCTGAAAACTAAAAAGAAAACAATTGAACACCAGAAAATTAAACTCTTGCTTCCCATCATCCATTTCAACAGGAGTCCTAGTGAGGCAAGAGGTTCTTAGACTTTCTATGGATTCCACTAACCTGGCCTCTGTGATTTAGACAGATCACATGTAAAGAAAAGGTGATTTTATACAGGAAAAGAAGTTCCATTATATATATATATGCATATATTAAAAGTGAAAAATAAAATTAGATAAAAATACAGAGAGGTTTTAAGGGGTAAGATTTTCATCCAGCAATTTAAAGAAACTAAAGGAAATCAGAGGTAAAACATTTTGGTGAAGTCAGTTGGAGAACACACCATTACTTTGTATTTATACGAAGGATTTGTTTTATTTGTTTTATTCTAGATTCTATATGCCCACAAATAGAGGAAAGCAAACCCTGTTTTTATATCTTTAAAATGATAACATTTATTTTTGCTTATGATAAATCTTAAATTACAAAAAACTCTGGGCTTCCCTAACTGAAAACAAACATCACTAGCTTCCTGACCTCACAGATTCCGCCTCAAGTCCAGCCATTAAATGCTATTGCTTCACATAAACAATGACAGAGCATGAAGCAAAGGTAAGGTGACAAAGGTCCTCATTACTGCTGACTACTGTCTCCTTCAGACAGATCAACTTTGTACTTGAACAAAATGTGCTCAATACCACTGCCTCAGCCCCTGTGGGGAAAGCACTCCACCCACCCACCCCACCCCCCGCCCCGCCCAACATCCCCAGGACAATTTGCTAAAATTGTGCACAGCCATCAGCTCTCCCTCAGACTTCAGGCTGCATCGAGGAGCAAGACAATTGGCTCCCGGGCCCAGAATACGTCTCTATTGGATGCTGACTGCAGTAGCAGCAGGATGAAAAAAAAGCTCTTGAGGTGAAAAAGCAGTATTACAACACAGGTTATCTGAGCCTCTCTCCTCCTCTGCCGCACCCCCACCCCTAGAGACTTTCATTGGCTTTCTCTGGCAGGTTTCCAAACATCTAAAAGAGTAACCATCAACAAAAGTTACTTAAAAATTATTGCTGGGAATAAAACAGGAAAGTCTCTGAATTTAGAGAAATCATTCATTCTATTTCTACTATCCTTGAATAGCTCTCCGGAAAATGATCCACTGTTAACAATAAACACATAAATAAAAAAGATGCCTACGAACCTTGGAACTCTTTCAAGACATCTGTAAGATGAGTTTCTAAGGCAGAAGGGTATTGAAGTCATGACTTAAACTTCGGCATTTGAAAAGCTTAATCATTACAAGGTGCTTGTTCTAAACAGCAATCAGAAGCTGGGGAGATATTCTGAAGTGCTTATTTAAGATGAAAAGTATGGAGATGTTGAGCCTCACGGGAATGCCAGCCATGGCAACACTGTTTTATAATAAGCCAGAATGTGAACGTAAGAGGGAAGAGCACAGGCGGCCGTCACATGATGTTTTTCTCCTGCTATCACATCATCAACATTTAGGCTGGAAGCCCGGATCTGCTAAACACCGGGCTTGGGCGCATGAAGTGAGTAAAGCAATGTTATCTGTGGATCTGACACTGCCTACCTCTGGCTACAGCAGGTGGTTGTCAGCAGATATGGTCGTTTCACGTTCCTTGGCACTTTGCACATATCTTCCTCCCAAGAGGCTCACAGGGCTTTCTTGGGCACTAATTACACGTCTCCCTCCCATGCTGACCGCCTCCAGGAGCGGGCTGCGCCTCAGCTGTGCCCCCAGCCCAGCCCAGGTCCATGTGCCCAAGAAATGTTTGCCAAAAAAAAAAAGAAAAAGATATGTTTGCCAAGTGAATCCATCCTGACTTTATTTCAGAATATAAAGTATTCTGGCCAGAGTAGAGAAATATAGTATGATATCACTTACATGTGGAAGCTTAAAAAAAAAAAAAAGATACATATGAACTTATTTACAAAACAGAAACAGACTAACAGACTTAGAGAAGGAATGTCTAGTTACTAGAGGGGAAGGATGGGGAAGGGATAGTTAGGGAGTTTGGGATAGATATGTACTCACTGCTATATTTTAAATAGATAACCAACAAGGACCTACTATATAGCACAACTCTGTTCAATATTATGTAACAACCTAAATGGGAAAAGAATTTGAAAAACAACAGATACGTGTAGAACTGAATCACTTTGCTATACACCTGAAACTAACACAACATTGCTAATCAACTATAAATAAGTTTGCATTAAAAAAAATCCTTCAGACACAAAAAAGGAAAAAAAAGAATTTAACACTCTAAATCAATCCATGAAGAAAAAAGTGAAAATGTTAGTCACTCAGTTGTGTCCGACTCTTTGCCACCCTATGGACCATATAGCCTGCCAGGCTCCTCTGTCCATGGGATTTTCCAGGCAAGAATACTGGAGAGGGTAGCCATTCCCTTCTCCAGGGGATCTTCCCAACCCAGGATCGAACCTGGGTCTCCGGCATAAAAGGCAGATCCTTTACAACCTGAGCTATCAGGGAAGCCCGTACTTCAGCTAAGAAAAATAATAAATCATATAAAAAAATCTTCTTCCAGTAAAGTAGTTCTCAAAAACCCTCCTTCTGCATCTTCACCCAAACTTCTGCATCTTCACCCAAACTTCTGCATCTTCACCCAGTCAACTCACACCCTGTGGCCCTGTTTTCTCTCAATCCAATTATATTCTCCTTTCCCCCAGTCTCATTTGCTCCATTTTCTAGTAACTTACTATTAATACAATACCATCACCCAAACACAAGTCTGTACTTTGCTCCGACCCAAAGAAACAATATGGCCCTTTGTTGGACTTCTCTGTGCCTTTACTGTGAAAGCTCCTCCTCTGCAGGCCTGGGTGATCTGCACACAGACACCATCCCAGGACCTGTCCCAGGACGTGATGTAAAAGAGCAGCAGAGCCCCAGCTCACGTGAGCTGGAATCACAAGCCTTTTGGTTCTAAGGCCAACTTTGGTATTTATTAGCAGCAAGACTGAGTAATTACTCAACCTCACTCTACTTAAACTTCCTCTTTTATAAAACAAGAATACCATCCTAGGTATGATGTGCTTGATGGATAAGAGCACGTATAACAGCCTCTGATTAGGCGCTGGTACTCGGTGACCGGACAGCCCTGAGTCCCTTTCCCACTCCCGGCACATTCTTCACAACCCTGGAATCCTGCAACCCCCAACCCTCCTCACACAGGCTTGAAAGCATCCCTTCTCCTTTTCCTTCAACCCCCGTTTGGACAGACTCCTTCAGCTCACGGTCAAGTTAGAATCTCTTTGAATGAACTAACTCCCACAAGCCTCCAGTGGCTGAGGATGGCAAATGTTCAGTCCAGGGGGCACAAAACCACTTCTTTAGGAGCCAGCGAGCCCTGGCTTCCATGCAGCCACCAGCTCTGGCCTCGGGCAGGTGCTCACCTCCAAGCCTGCTCAGCGCCTTCATTTGTGAAACCACATCTAAGGAACTTGACTCCCGAGTGGCTGTGAGAAAGCTTCCCCCATGCCCAAGGACAAATCAACCAATGCTCATTTCTCTGATCATTAGGAAACTATTTTAACAGGGATTGATAAAAACATGGAATCGTTTTCTTAGGTTAAATCTGATGATGAGAGACGACCCTTTTCAAATGTCCCTTTCTGTGGACATTTCCTCTTTCCTTTTCCCTTCCTTCCTCCTCGCCACTCTCTTGCCAGGTAGGATAAACTCACAGTGGTGAATTCAGCACCTGTCAAATTGTATTACAGGTAATTTTTACAAGTCTGTCTATCCCTCGAGATTAAGAAGTTGTTAAAGACAGGCTGAAATCTAAGCATCTTCAGTACGTCTGCAGAATGAATAAGCAATTTGGGAGACGAGAAGGCCATTTCGGTGTCCAGGTCACCACACTACTGAGACACCACTTGGTCCTTAATCACGGTGTGCGTGCGTGCTAAGTTGCTCCAGTCGTGTTCGACTCTTTGCGACACTGTGGACCACAGCCCGCCAGGCCCCTCTGTCATGGGATTCTCCAGGCAAGAATACTGGAGTGGGTTGCCATGCCCTCCTCCAGGGGATCTTCTCAACCTAGAGATCCAACCTTCATCTCTTACGTCTCCAGAATTGGCAGGCAGGTTCTTTACCACTCGCAACGCCTGGAAAGCCCTTAATCATGGTGGTATATGACAAATTAAAAATTCCTATGCCCAGCCTCCATCCCCAGAAATTCTGATTTAATTGATTTTGGCTGGGTCCCAGGAAAGCTCTCAGACAGTTCTAATGGCTGCTACACTGAGAACCATTGGTGAACCTCTATCTACTAATACACAGTCTCATTTACACATCCATCACAACCCTTTCCACAGGTCTCTTAAACCCAGTGTTTGCCACTGACTTCAAGGTAACAGCTAATGTTATCCGCCTGTTAACGGACACTGTGCTTCTCCACTGTCTGTCTGCTCACAGCTCCTTTCCTGGACAGTGGGAGCAAGGGTGCTCAGGGCAAGGGTGGACACAAAGAGAGCTACGGCCTTGTGTTCCCTGGGGCATATCATCCTGGGCCCACATGCAGGTAAAAGAGAAAGCACGATGGAACAACTGATTCATTGTCTCCCATCTAACCTGAAAAATAAGCTAGAAGATAGGAAATGAATGGATGAGGCAAAAAAGTAAAATAAGTGGTCTTGCCTAAAATATGCTCCATACCAAGTCTCAATATCTTCTACAAAAACTAATTTATTTATTGATCCACCATTTATCTACTTGGTGAAACCACTCATATACTGAGTGCTTCAGGGCAGAGGAGACAGAAAATGAATCAGACACACAGTCTACTCAGGGAAATGAAGCAGGCACATAAAAAGCGTGAATATGCAGAAAGAAGACAAAAAGCATCACAACAGGCATTCAGATGAAGAGTTCTTACCATTTCAAGGAAAACGAGAAAGATTCCACTTAGAAAAGTCAGATAATAGCTCTGAACAAGAGACAGAATTTTATACACGACGAGTTAGAAAGATATTCAGGCAGAGGGCATAGCACGATTTGAAGCATCAGTAACAAGTAATACATCTGTAATAAGAGTCGGGGGAAATAAAGCCTGCAAAGTGAGTGCAGCTTGGGGACCCTTTTAAAAACTGAGTTAAAGTCTACTTCCTCCTACAGGCTAGAGAGAGTCTCTGAAGGAGACCAAGGATGACGTTGGCAAAATCGTGTTTCATGAATTCATCAGACAGGAGCTAAGGGGGCCTGATATGGCTGAGAGCCTGGGGGAGGAAGACCAAATTAAGTTAATTATTTTAATAGTCCAGACAAGAGCTAACACAGACCTACCCATTCTCCAGATCATCACCCCATCTTTTCCACAGTCCCCCACCCACACCATCCTAATGCACACCCATTCTCTCTCCCTCCTCCTCTCTCTCCTGGCCATATTAAACTAAACCACCTTCAGTCCCTTGGACAAGATGTTACTTTGTCCACGTAGATCCAGTTATTCAAACACGTCACCCTCCCCTCATCTTTTCTGTTTGGCCTGGCTAATTTCCAGTCAGACTCTGGTTAAGTGTCACCACCTCCAGGAAGTTTTCTTTAAACTTCAAGTCTCTGTTTAACGTTCTTTTAGTTGGCTCCAGAGCACTCATTACCCTTTCTCATAACCGCCTGGCAGCAGCCCTTGCCTTTCACTAGACCAGGAGTGAAGGTAGCAACCACGACTGTCTGCTTTCCAGCTGTACTCCCCAAAACAAGAACATCTAGGATAGTGACGGGCTCATAATAGGTATTAACTCACTGAATGAACAAAGGAACACATGAGTCTTATAAAGTAGAATATATATTAAATAAAATACATGTGTGCTTAATCGCTCCATCATGTTTGATTCTCTTGAGATCCCGTGGACTGTAGCCCTCCAGCCTTCTCTGTTCATGGGATTTTCTAGGCAAGAATACTGGAACAGGTGGCCATTTCCTTCTCCAGGGGATTTTCCTGACCTAGGGATTGAACCCATGTCTCCTACATTGGCAGGTGGATTCTTTACCACTGAACCACCTGGGAAGCCCAATATATGTATGATACATATATATATACACACACACACATATACTGGACATATAATACACATACATATATGTTAACCATATGTCTAACTTCTAAAACACACCTAGAACAGTGCTTTTTCAAAATCTATTAATGTTTTGAAAATGTATTTGTTGATTAACTGCCACATTAAGCATGATTATTTTCCAATTTCTTGCTGCTTAGTAGCAAATTTCTGATTCAATCATTAGTCCATGACTTTATTTCATGGCTTCCTTCATCCCCAGATAAAAACTAGACTCCATACTACAGTCACATCAGAAAAGAGTAAATAATAATAGAAATCTGAATTACTCAGATTAGAAAAATGTTACTTAGAAGTGTCAAGAAGGTAGGTATGCTCAGTCACTGAGTTGTGTCCTACTCTTTGCGACCCCATGGACTGTAGCCCACCAGGCTCCTCTGTCCATGGGATTCTCCAGGCAAGAATACGGAGTGGGATGCCATTTCTTTCTCCAGGGGATCTTCCCAATCCAGGGATCGAACCCATGTCTCCTGCATTGGTAGGTGGATTCTATACCACTGCAACATCTGGGAAACCCAATAGGGTAGCTTGGCAAAAATTTTGAGGCATTCATTGTGCAAGGGATTACTAATAAAATGAAAAAAAAAAAACCAGTTGTGGGAAAAACCCACATTTTTAACAACTGTTTTTAACAGTTGTTAGAATAGCAAAAAAAGCAGCTGATAATCAAATGGACTGATTATGCAAATAGAAAGTAACTCCTTCTAAAATCAGTATTCTATGTTATAAACTGCCAGAGTTTTGCTAAAGCATATTGGCTTACGTGGGGTGGGGGACAGGTGCCCCAGACTCCACAGAAGTGAGTCAATGAGGTTACCAGAGCAAGTGGAACACACAGCAGGAAAAGATTTACAATGTATTAGTCAACGAGTTTATTTTAGGGAAGATTAAATCCAGAACATGTAAGGACCAAGAAATACTTTAAATAGATTCAAGCAAAAGTTTACAAATTATCAGTAGCCTTATTGTTTATGCCTAAAACATGTTATCAATCATGAGTCTGAGCACTGCTCAGAATGTCAAGGTTCTTATCTCCAAGATTTTCTGAAGTGAAGAAACTTTCAGATGACATCATCCATTTTGAACAGTCCTGCCAACCACGATTTATTTCAGCTTTACTTTCTGTTATTTCTCCTTTTGTCATTTCTAGTAATAGTCAAAACCATGTTATACCTCCTATGTTTTTCTTTAACATTTAATTATTATGGGTCCACTATGTAAAAGCATTTCTTAATTCACCATAAGTCATTTCTTATACCTCAGTTTTCATAAATAAAAAACTCTGCTCACACAAATATACAAATAGTTCATTAAAATAAGCAGGTAATCCCCAAACTTTCTTTTTGAGAATTTTAACCTACATCTTTCTTTCATCTCATTGTCTATCAAAAAAGAAAAGGTGGAGTGGGACCGACCATAGATCGTAACACAGAGTATATGTCAGAAAATAACAAATACTATGAAGTGTCCTTATACCAAAGGGGACCAAGTGCAGAGGGAAAAAAAGATCAGGAGTGAAGCACTTTTTAGAGCAGTTCAATCAGCTCACAATGACCATGGGAGTAGGGGGGATTAACTCCATTAATCTGATGGGGAAACTAAAGCCCACCGAAGTTTCATGACTTGCCCAAGATCACAGAAAGAGCAAATAAAATGTAAATCCAGGTCTGCTACCAAGTCTAAGGATTATGTCCTCAATAGCAGACCTGGCTTCTCAGGAACCCAAAAAGTCACAAGGTTCTGCTAAGGAAAATAGCAGCAAGCAATGTCACACAAGTGGGAACTTCAGGCCGTTACAAAGACACTAGAGAAACTAACCCGGCTGGTGTAAGGGCCTTGTTCAGGAGAGGTAAGGTGAGAGAGCTAAGGCAGAGTTAAGTGGAAGCAACTTAAAGTTAAGTGGAAGCCTGGTTGAGAAATCTACAAAAAAGCCAAGATAACGCATCCACCAAGTGCCTTTGCTGAGACCCTCCTGAATTTCAGGAAGACCCTGCATAGTGAAAAATGGCCTACAGCATAAGGATATAGAAAGAATGCACTCATTAAGTCCAAGTGTAGAGACTGTCAGTACTGGTTTCTAACAATACAAGACAAAACATTTGCACTGAAATGTTCAAGTGGGCTGGAACATCAAGTCAGGACACATATGTGAGGGCAGTACAGACCAAAGTGGCAAAGAAGAGGAACTAGACTTAAATGATCATCAAGACTATTATTTGATAATTGAGTTCAAAATAATTTATATTACCCTATGAAGAAATGAAACCATACCAAGTCACTCTATTAACCCTGAAGAAAGAAGATGTCTGCTTTGCAACCTTAGATGTATGAAAATAAAACATTTCTCACAAAATAAGAACTATTACTTATCCACATTTTTTTTTTTTTACAAATTATGAACATAAGCGTTAAATACAAGGTGAGGAAGTTAAATGAATGATGAAGAGAAGAAAGAATATCATTTATTGTCTATGCTCTTATAAACAGGGCAGACGGCATAACCAACTCAACTAAAGCCCTCCTGGAACCAGGGTCCATCTGTTTATTCTTGTCACAGCACTGGTCATATCTGCAATTATGTTGCTTATTTATGTGTTTCCTCACTTACTGAGGAACAGGAGGGATGTAAGATCCATGAGGGCAGGGCCTTGCTTCCCTGAGCCTGGAGTGAGTCACAGAGTGTTGAATAAAGGAAAGACCAGATCTCCCGTAGTCCTCCCCACAATTCTCTGATTGGAGTTCTGGAATCTCCACCCCCACCACCCAACTCAAGCTGATGAGGATTCAGAGATCCTGTGATATGAAATAATTTGTACAAAGTCACAGAGCAATTAAAGCAACAGAGACTCATTTGCCTGATTCATATGGACTGTATAAACATATTTGGCCAGCTATGT
This sequence comes from Cervus canadensis, assembly GCF_019320065.1. NCBI lineage: Eukaryota > Metazoa > Chordata > Mammalia > Artiodactyla > Cervidae > Cervus > Cervus canadensis. The sequence continues at coordinate 88,218,908 of NC_057392.1, forward strand.
TTAGAACTAAGACAATATCAAGTTCAAATTTAAATAGTCAGTGGTATTTAAAATGAAGCAGTGAAAAAAACAACCTTCAGAGGACTCTCTTCGCTGGATATAAGTACAGTCAAACAGACTTCTAGTCACCACAGTATGTATTTAGTTACACTATGGATTTTACACAGATTAATATGACATTTTGCAAATCATAAACAAAGCTATCTCTCTTGACCTTTGGGAAAAACTCAATTTTGCTCCAAAGTGTTTGTGTTACCACTACAAAGGTCTCAGGTTCTCACTTTGGAGAAAATTATGACGAAAATCTAGCTGACAATCTTGGTTTTTAAAAGCTGTAGGTTCATCTTCTAAACCCATGTAGGATGAACTGAATGTCAGTGTTAAAAATAGATTCACACTAAATTGGTTATTCTCAATTAACTGTTAGAAAAGCTCTATAAATTAGACACCATTTTCCATTGAAATGCTTAGAAAAATTATTTAAAATAATTTCATACCTCCTATTATAAGGGATAATATCCATAAGGACTAAGAAATGACTCTTTTTAAGAAAAGAGCTATATTTAATATTCAAATTCACTGTGCCAATGATTGCACATACATTAGAAAGGAAACTATATCCACAATTTTGCTAACATACTATTTTTAGAGTATTAATAAATATACAATGGGTGTCTATTAACTTATCATACTGGATGACACAGGGTAGAGGAGACAATGTAATTCTAATTAGTAAAAAGAATTGGATGGAAGAGAAATGAGTGGAAGCTAATTTCATGGGAAACATCCTTAAGAAGAGGTATAAATAAAGTTGGGCTAAAATGGTTGAAGGACATTCTCTCAACCCCGACAGGATTCATGCTCTACCTTCGCATTCACTCTCTTGAGAAGGTAAGTCATCAGTGGCTTTCTTACCTACTAGTTCCCTAGGATTCCAGAGACTTCTAGCTCACTGCCACCACTTTGGGGCAGTTCAAATCTCAGAAAACGAAAGGGCCGGAACTACTGTGCCCATTAAAAGTGCTGTGAATTGCCTTCATGTTTTGGCCACTGTAAGCAGCACTGCTGTGAACACTGACATACAACCTAAATGTCCAACAAGAGATGAATGCACAAAGATGTGTGGATACACATATAATGCATAAACAATGGAATATTACTTGGCCATAAAAAAGGGAATAATGCTGTTTGCAGCAACATGGATGGGCCTAGAGATTAACATACGAAGTGAAGTCAGACAGAGAAAAATACCATATGATATCACTTATCATATGTCTAAAAAAATTGATACAAATGAACTTCTTTATGAAACAGACTCACAGATGTAGAAAACAAACATGGTTACCAAATGAGGGAGGGTGAAAGACTAAATTAGAAACTTGGGATTAACAGATACATACTACTATAAATGAAATAAACAACAAGATCTTCCTTGTTACAACACAGGGAACTATATTCAATCTCTTGCAATAATCTATAATGGTAAATAATCTGAAAAAGAATACATATATATATAACTGAATCACTCTGCTATATACCAGAAGCAATGTAAATCAACTATAATTTAAAAAAAAAAGGAAACAGGAACCAGAAGAGCACTCTGGATATCAAAAACTCCTCTAGGATAGATTGTAGCCACAAGATAATTTGTTATTCTAAGCTGCATAACAGATTTAAAAGCCATGCAAGGGCTATGAGCGCCTTCTATGTGAATTCTAGTGGGAATGCATGTTGCTCCCTTCTAGGACCTCAGAGGTATGCAGGTACAAGTGGAGAAGGGATTTGAGGGAGCGACGACCTAAGATGGGGAGAAGGCCGAGGAAGTGTTAGGTGGGAAGGACAGGAATGTTTATATAGAGGAGTTCTATTATCTTCTTGCAGCATCTAAGCAAGAGATGCAAACTCCTTTTAGGAGGGAGGTATCATTAAAGAGATAAGACAGGACCACTCTAGAACTTAGGAGCTAAGGCAATAAATTATATACCGCATTAACATGCTAGAAAATTCAACAGACCATCTGTGTAGGCATGTTTCCTGTTAAAAACAGAAAAAAGGGGGACTTTGGGATTTTCTACTCAGATGAATTTCAGGAATATTTTTGCATCTTTTAAGAAGTTTCCCTTACTTTACTGCAAAAAAGTGAGAGTAGCTCCCTTTCAGAAGAACGTGACAGTGTTGGCAGAGCAATGAAATATTCTGAAAGGCTACTTTTATAATGTATGTTCTTTCTTCATGTGTATTTTTCCCACCCTGAGATGACAGCTCACCCAATTAAGGCTATTACATAACTGTGCCCAAAATAGAAGGGAATCAGTTAAGAAGAAATGCTAAAAAAAAAAAAGATATATTATTCAAAAATTAAAGATTAACACTTCAAATGTTTTTTATTTCTTGTTGCTACTTAACAAAAACAGAAATTCTGGGGCAGTTGTTTATTCAAACAGGCAGAAGTAGGAGAAGTATGCCAATTTTCAAAAGCATTCCATTCATTTTTGGAGTTTTGAAATAGCACACGAAATGTAAATATGTACAAAAGGCTCAATTTGTTGAACTCTGTCCCCATTAACACCAGTGCACTGAGTCTCATATCAATTTTAGCTCTCAGAAAGATGCTCTGAAATTTTTAACAGAAGCATTACAGGGCAATAAGAAGTGAATTACATATTCATATGAACAGAGTATCATTCAAGTATTTTAAAAATTTAAGGCCTATCTTTAGGAACCTCTTGTTGATATCTCTGTTTATGTTGCATCATATGAAGAAAAAAGAAGTCTTTATGCCAGTACTTGCGAGTTATAAATCTCAACTGCCTCTCCATAATATAAATTTCCTTTCCCCAAAGGACAAGACTTAATGATGTTTCCTGTACTTATAACCCATGTTCAATAGAAGAAACTCAAAAAATAGTTTGCGGTTCATTCAAACGACAGAAGCTTAAGAGAATGCCAATACTTTATTACAAATTCCTTGAAAACTCGGTCTTTCCCACCAAAGTAAAATTGGAAAGTATTCCTAAGAATGTTTAAATGGGCTTCCCTGTGACTGGGAGTAGGAGGGGGAGAGACACACAGACAGACATGCCTGAGGCAAATGTGTTACTTCTCACTGCTACCAATTCGGATGTCAGCACTCCAGTAATCAAATCTGATTTTTTCATCTCTCACATACATTCTGTTTTTCATCTTGAATTATGCCAAGGTGTTTGGTATAGGAAGGAGCACTGCAGTAATGCCTGGCATATGTTTAGCAAAATGCTGTGCAAACAAAACCATTGCAGGCAGAAGCTAGATTCACCAAGGATAAGGAAACATATAAAAGTAATCCCCCCAATATGGTCAGCTTTCCTCCCCCAAAGTCTTCTGGAGCTGTAAGAGGCATTTGGCTTCCCCCATGTGATTTTTAGGCAAGTTGTGTGAACCAAGTTTGCAAATCCTAATGACAAGGTCAGAAGAAGGAAGCTGTACGGTCTGAGAAGCTGGAAGGAAAAATGGAAATGTGGGAAGGTCAGGAATGTGAAGGGCAGTGTCAGAACTCTGTGAAGGGTAGCTGAAGCAGTTAAATAACACATCTGCTCCTAGCTGTGAAGACTTCACACTTCAAACTTGGGGCTGTCATTATCCATTCTAGGAAAGGTTTAAATTTCTCTAAGAAAGATCACCTTTATAATATTATGTGGTGAAGTTCCTTTAAAAATGATAGAGGAGACAGACAGTGTTTCAAAGTGGGAGTGGGCCTCAGGTCATCGTTTTGGTAAGGAGAGCCATTCTGCAAAGTGCTCTGCCTCTCCAGACCCCAGGACACCAGCACTCCCGTCTGTGTCCTATGGACATCCCCTTCCCAAATCAAGTATCCCAGTATTCATGTTCCTGCTCCCTCGGGTGTTTCTCCACTACAAGAAAGAAGGTATGGCATTTGATTTCCAAAAGCATGATCTCCAACTGATTAACATTTGTGTGTTCTGAGTGTGTCTAGAAAGAGAGATACATATAAGAGCTGCTAAGTCACTTCACTCGTGTCCGACTCTGTGTGACCCCATAGACGGCAGCCCACCAGGCTCCCCCGTCCCTGGGATTCCAGACAAGAACACTGGAGTGGGTTGCCATTTTCTCCTCCAAGGCATGAAAGTGAAAAGGGAAAGTGAAGTCATTCAGTCGTGTCTGACTTTTAGCGACCCCATGGACTGCAGCCTACCAGACTCCTCCGTCCATGGGATTTTCCAGGCAAGAGTATTTGAGGCGAAGATATATATATATGGGAATGTGTATATACAGGGAGATCCATATCTACATATACATAAAGGGCATATATGGAGATTAAAATCCCTTTCAAGATCTATGAAATACTTCAAGTGAACCTGGAAGGATTGAATATAAGTAAATTAGTCTCTAAACAACAAAAGTGTTAGTCGTTTACTCATGTCCAACTCTTTGTGACCCCAGGGACTGTAGCCCGCCAGCCTCCTCTGTCCATGGAATTCTCCGGGCAAAAAACACTGGAGTAGGTAGCCATTCCCTTTTCCAGGGGATCTTCCAGAACCAGGAATTCCAGCTCAACTTTCAACTGGTAGGTCCTAGAACCAGAATCATTGGCATTTTCCCAGAAAATTCTGTGCCTCCTCTGTCCTATACCATTTCCCATAGTGAATCTAGTTATATATCTTCAAAGTCGTAAACCCTGGACTGACTGCAGGTAGGCAGACATAAGAACTGAACTGCAAATCAGAAGCACTCATGACCAAGACAGATGCTCTTAGTATAGGAATTCAAAGGTGACAGAAGAATATTCCTTCATTCATTTATGACTGGGACTTCTGGAATTAAAAAAGCTGAAGATCTGAAAATGATCACTAATCTTTCTTAGATTTTTTCCACTTTAAAAATTCGATTTGTACATCCCTGATAAGAAAAGACCCTTGATACTCCAAAGCTCAACTGTGTCCTCTAGACCACTGTAAATCCCCAAACATAGAAATGCCCCAATTCATCAGAGCCGCTCTGTATGTGAAGTTAACAGGGAAATACTGAGGTGGTTGGCTGATTGGGTATCCTCTCCAGCTGAAACACCAGGCCCACTTAGGGCACAGTGACTTACATTTGCTCCCAAGCATGAACACCAACAATTACAGGTCGTCAATCTTTGAGACTGTTCCCAAACACTCAAACACTGTAACAATAACATTCTTGCACTGTAACACTGTAACAACGGGTCTAGTGAAATCCAGTTGGCCCATAAAACAGTGTTCAAGGCTTGTGGTTCAAAGAACATAGCATCATACGGGGAGCTGTAGGCCACCTAATTTCTATTTTTCCGTTTATGGACTGGCCTTGGTAGCAGACTTATCACTCTTTATATAAATTAATAATACCCTTTTTTCACTTTTCTTAGGTTACTAGAGACAAATGTGATACAGTCAAATCTGTCCACAAAGCATGTATGTGTATATTTATACACATACTGTCACCCTGCTTATTTAACTTATATGCAGGGTACATCATGAGAAAGGCTGGGCTGGAGGAAGCACAAGCTGGAATCAAGATTGCCGGGAGAAATATCAATAACCTCAGACATGCAGGTGACACCACACTTATGGCAGAAAGTGAAGAGGAACTAAAGAGCCTCTTGATGAAAGTGAAAGAGGAGAGTGAAAAAGCTGGCTTAAAGCTCAGCATTCAGAAAACTAAGATCATGGCATCCGGTCCCATCACTTCATGGGAAAGAGATGGGGAAACAGTGGCTGACTTTATTTTTCTGGACTCCAAAATCACTGCAGATGGTGACTGCAGCCATGAAATTAAAAGACGCTTACTCCTTGGAAGGAAACTTATGACCAACCTAGACAACATATTAAAAAGCAGAGACATTGCTTTGCCAACAAAGGTCCATCTAGCCAAGGCTATGGTTTTTCCAGTGGTCATGTATCGATGTGAGAGTTGGACTATAAAGAAAACTGAGCACTGAAGAATTGATGCTTTTGAACTGTGGTGTTGGAGAAGACTCTTGAGAGTCCCTTGGACTGCAAGGAGATCCAACCAGTCCATCCTAAAGGAAATCAGTCCTGGGTGTTCATTGGAGGGACTGATGCTGAAGCTGAAACTCCAATACTTTGGCCACCTCATGCGAAGAGCTGACTCATTTGAAAAGACCCTGATGCTGGGAGGGATTGGCGGCAGGAGGAGAAGGGGACGACAGAGGATGAGATGGCTGGATGGCATCACCGACTCGATGGACATGAGTTTGGGTAAACTCCGGGAGCTGGTGATGGACAGGGAGGCCTGGCGTGCTGCAGTTCATGGGGCCGCAAAGAGTTGGACACGACTGAGCAACTGAACTGAACTGACTATACATAAAGACAGACAACAAACGTTCCTAATTTGTTTCCTATATAAATGTAATTTATATTACATTATGAGAATCACAATGCTCAGGGAACATGTGTAGATTAGAAGGGCAGACTGGCACTTTAGCAAGATAAGGTTGAACCATTCAGACATAAATGCTTTCTGAGACTTCTGAAGAAACGAACAAACTCATTTGTTAACCAAAAATGCAATAAGAACAAATTTAAGAGACAAAGATGGTATACGAGAAAGGAACACTTTTACAGAAAATCTGCAATAGTGGAGAATAATTAAAAAGAGTGACTAAACATATTTTAGTTCTTAACTACATGAAGTCACAGCTTTGAAGTAGACACATAGTATCGGAATAGACACATAGTATCATTTACTCTTTACAAATCTTAATATTTAGAAGACAAATGTAATATTGCGAGTCATCAATGTAGACAATTTCTTTCCAAGGATTTGCTTTTGCTAGCTTTCGTTTAATAACAGTTTTCACAGTCAACACCAACTGCACTGGTGTCTTGAGCTTGGTGCAGGGTTATACTACTGCAGTGATATAAAAATAGCAAAGCCAAAAAAAAAAAAAAAAAATACACAGCAGACTAGAATAGCTTTAAAAATTGAAGCTTTTGGATAAAGCTCCCTGAAATAATTATAATAGATACAGCACCTGATCCTTTGCTATAAAATAGTTCTTCCTTTATTATATAATATTAAAATTACCTTAGGGATTCATATTTCTTTCTCTCTAGACCTATAAACTATTCAAGTTATACTGGGTCTCAGAAGAGTTCAAAATCCAAGCTGCATTGGCCTGCTGTGTCTGTTTACTTAATCTATTTTTATAACACTGCAGTAGTCGAATCCAACTTAGCAAATACCTGCTTCAAAATTCTGTACCACATTGATTCAAGAGATAAAATTTATGAGAAGCAAGCTGCAAACTATGTTTGTTTCTAATAAATCAATCTACTCCATACTATTAAAGTCAAGGCCATAAGGAACCACAGATACACAGGTTTAAAAGTCTGAAACTAGCCCAAAAGGGTTTAAATGTTTTTTTCAAACGTTGTTTGTTCAATCAGGTAAGATAGTTGACTACTTCAGCCATGTGAAATAACACAAGTTGCCTGTCTTAGTTTGTAGCCCTGGGTGTCTGTACCAATCCTTGGCAGGTTTTTCAACAGGCAATGGAGTGTTGAGATACATGTTATCACGTCTACAGCAATCTACTACGCGAGCATGGTTGCCGCTGTTTAGTCACCAAGTCATGTCCAACTCTCTGCGACCCCATGGACTGTAGCCTGCCAGGCCCCTCTGTCCATGGGATGTTCCAGGCAAGAATACTGGAGAGGTTGTCATTTCCTTCTCCAGGGGATCTTCCCGACCCAGGGCTTGAACCCGTGTTTCCTGCATGGCAGACAGACTCTTTACCACTGAGCCCCTAGGAAAGCTCACTACACAAGTATATTATAGCTAAATTGTTTAATGAAATATATCTTAACCATGAGCATCTTTCACGCCAAAGAACAATGCCAAATCTAACTTCGTGAAGCACTTTTAACAATTCAATGTACCCAAGGAAAAAAGCTTGAGAGGACTGACAGAATGGGATTTGCCAATTAAAAGTTGTTGCCATAGAAACAGGATTTAATATTTTCTATGAAAAAAAAATGAACATGTTATGCTTTCTCTTCAGTCATTTCCATTTGAACATAAAATGTGAAAAACACAATTATAGAGAAGAATGTAGCTCCCTAAGGGAGCACCAAATGCATTCTCTTGTTCGTGAAAAAACAGAAGTTCTATTTCTTAAGCAAAAATGAACACATACTCTGTTTTCTTGAATTTTTCATAGATTATTTGACTAATATATCATTGTAGTGTGCAGGATGATTTTTCTTTTTTTCAAGAATGGAGCTTTTTTTTTCGCCCTCCCAAAGTACTCTACAAGATTTATATTTTCTGAAAGTCTTCAAACACTGTGCTCTTTGAAACATAACTTTAAAAATATCTTTTGAACTACTCAAGGGGAAGATCATTACAAAGAATCCTTTGACATTCTAAACACTCTAAATACCACATGTTAAAAAGTATTTTAAGTACATCATTGAATGTTCCTGACTGTTTACTCAGGGGATTAATATGGGTTAGACTCTAGCCAGATGACCATAACCAGCCACAGGATATAAAATAGTGAACTACTCTATCACTTTTATTACTGTTTTACTAACATAGTCCATGACAAGAATTCGGGACAGAGAGCTATTAGTCTTCAGGTGGTGACCCACAAGATAAATATTAATGTTTTGTAGAAATTCTATCATGCAGTTCCCAGATGTATGCATTTCAGTATCACTCTAAAAAGCAAGTGACATTTAAAATTTGTCTTTTTTCCAAAGGATCAGTCTATCATGATGTGAATTGATTCATTATATATAAAATGAAATCATCCTAGGACTGATGAAAAATTTGAAGTATAATATATATTCCTTCATTAGTTGAGGGTAGAACGATCTTTATGTGGAAAAGACACTGAATAGACTATTTAATTAATGCATTAATACTGTTTACCACTGATTATCCAGAATTAGTATGATTTAATACCATGGAAGTTGATGAAGATTTTAATTGAGTATACTTAAGATGAAAGAAAGTAGTTGTTAAGAAAGAGGAGGGTACTTTAATTATGAAAGACCTGAACTAAAACATTAAAAAGTACATGAGAAGGACTTTCCTGGAGGTCCAATGCTTAAGACTTGGCGTTTCGAACCCTGGTCAGGGAGCTAGATCCCACATGCCATGAGGTTCAGCCAAGAAAATTTAAAAAAGAAAAAGAAAAATACAAGAGAGTACTAGCCCTCTGGATTCCTTTCTTCCTCCCCTGTGGGCCTTCTCTCTGCCCTCAAAGGGAACTAGAGGATGTCTTAACTTATCTAAGGCAACAATGTCTCTTAAAGAACTTAACCTAAGAAAGGTCTAAATACAAGAAGGAAATATATTCTTGAAAAAAAGCATGTATATATAAATATCCTACAATTCATTTTTAAAAAACCTTAAGCTGTTGGTCTTCCAAACTGCGACACAGATGCAAATCACACCTCAAAACTCCATACTGTTACCAAATAAGAGTTCTCTTTGTGAGATTTCTACCAGAGATGTGCAACCTCTCTTGTTTACATGAAGTATAAATAATCCTGAAAATTACACCATTGTTATTTGATCTTCTTTTCAGGCCTAAAGAGTAAATAATAATTATCTAAATAAGTTCAAAGAGGACATGCCCAGTAAAGAGTCAAATCTGTAAGATAAACAGCTAGTCAACTGAGGACAACAACCTATCTAATGGTTCAAAGTTTGGAATTACAAACTCCTGACAGCATTGGTTTATACAATTAGACATTTCCAAAGCAATGCAAAAGAATGTTTGATCAAGCAAGAATGCCCTTTGCAGATTTAGATTTCAAGTCTGAAAACAAAAAGTTGGAAAGCAAGTATCATAACAAACTCCTCACCTGCCAGTGAATATTGCAACTGACCTGCTTCGGTGCCTCTCTGATTTGCTTTAGCAACTAGCACTGTATCAGGCTTGCCTGAGAGGACGCTATATTACTGTGACTGCAATCTATGCTTGGTTTCTATTTCTAAAATATGTTGCTTAGAGAGTAATGACATGACATTTTAAGGTTTTCCAAATTGACAATGAAGTGTTATTCTTTTTAATGTAACTTTAAAAATCAATTTGAATTTAGTTTGTATTCTTTTTGGACTGTACCTTTCCTTTTTTCTATTTTTCTATAATTCTGCAGCAAGACAAAAATACAGCATCCTTGGGAATAAAGGGTTATTTTAGACACAAAAAAGAGTGTTTAACAAGTTTTTAATACACCCTAAAAATGGATAAAAAGTGTAATGATTGGTAGAGTCTCTTCTAAGAAATACTTCTTCCAGGCAGACAGCCTGGAAGGCCTACAGCCTTCACCACCCGCTCCCAAAAGTAACTTTCCTTAGAATTAAACATTATAAACTTCTGTTGTACACTAAGCATATGAGGCCTGTAATCATTCAAATACAAATTATTTAAATTTTACATTTTAAAAAGTAACATGAAAACATTCATCACTTTGTTACCAAAATAACTGAAATGTTAGTAACCTTGATACCTAAATAATTTAAATAACAGGTTAATCTGAATATAAACAGTAAATCTGAGACTCCCTTAAGTCTCTGGACTTTACTTAGAGGCCAGAGACCTGCTGAATGCCCAGTACACACAAAAGGAATCTGAGGCCAGTGAAGGTGATATGACTAATTGTCTCAGTCACAGGTTAAAGGTACCCTCTCCAAATTCATCATTTCTGTTAGGCGTTATTTCTCCAACATGACAGCAACATAGTTTTCAAGGCAAACAGACCTGGAAACAGCCCACAACACATCTACATTCTGAGAAGTGTCCATCGCTTGGCCTCAGTGTCAGTACAATGCAAAACAGCCCAGAGGATTCCTTCAAAAACAACCCAAGGGTGCTCACTCGGGAATTAGCTCCAGGGCAGCTATTCCACAGGGATAAGGAACCTTTGTTGATCTTGTTACAATGGCTCCTTTACACCAGCTCTTCTCTTCTAATTCAATGTATTCTCTATTCATGAAACAGTATTTCTCCATAGCCAAAGTTTTCAGATCTTTTTGCTATTTTCAGAATATTTTCTGGCTCTGTACAGGGCATATAAACAACTCTTCAGCTGTGGAGGGTCAGAGATACCCCTGTATGCTATGGACTCACTCTCCAGGAAACTGCACATGGACAGTTAACATAAACTATTAGGGCCTTTGAATACCCACATTGAAACTGCAAACTCCTTCAGGAGTTCCGTAAACTCTGTAAGACTTCTCGGTTTAAGGTAGAATTCTAAGCTCCAGTCGCAGCAGCTGTTAAGATGACAAAAGATAGGACTCGCCTAAGGATCCAAAAGTAAGTCCATTTGCACAAAATCATTCTCTGCAAGCAGTCTAATTGTGAGGCTTTAAATGGGTAATAAGAGGAGATGTTAAGAGAAATTTGGGTAGAAACTTCTATCAAAAAAAAAAAAACCCGCTGATACTACCTTACAGGACAGCCCTTGTCTTCTGGGCTCCTTGAATCTAGCTAGAGATACAATCAGGCAAGTAAATCTTCCCTTCTCCTGGCTGTGAGATGGAAGGATGGTCCCACTCTCTCTCAAGAGAGAACCACTCCTTGAAAGAGATGTTACAGTGAGACTAATAATACATGGAAACACCCATATTAAGTATGGACTGACATACGAAGTAAAGCAACATTACAGGACTAAGAATGCTATGACCAAAAAGGAAAAACAAAGTTGCAGAAAGTATTAGGATAACAAAAACTAAATTTAAAAGATAAGAAAAGTAAGAGACTCCCCTGCCACGGCAACCCACTCCAGTATTCTTGCCTGGAGAATTTGATGGAGAGAGGAGCCTGGCAGGGGTCCAAGGGGTCCCAAAGAGTCGGACACGACTAAAGCAACTTGGCATGGTGCAGTAAGAGAGAACAGAACAGAAGGACACCTATCCAACTCCTACTTACATTTTGTCGTTAAGGACAAGTATCTTTTTCTCTTTAATAAAATTAAGAAAAGTTTTTTTGGCTGCACCACACAGCTCGCAGTATCTCTGTTCCCTGACCAGGGATGGAACCCAAAGCCACAGCAGTGATAGAGCAGAATCTTAACCACTGGATTACCAGGGAATTCCCAAGTATCTTTAAATTGTAAAACATGGAGCTATATAATGCACTCTGCCAACTTGCCTAGGATACACACCCAGTAAAGTTCATGGACAGGAGAAATACTAGAAGAATGAAAAAGAGCCTCTACAAAAACATCTAGAAAATAAAATCCATTTACTTTGGATTTTCAAAGTTTCATTTTCTGTCTCACACTTCAAATGACTTGAAGCTTTAGGGAAAGGGCAGGATAAGTTTTACTTCCATCATCTATCTCCTCTTACTAACACAATGTATGATTTCTCCAGGTTTTGTGCCTTCTTAAAAATGCTATGAGGCCTAAAATATCACAGCCAGGGACAAGGATTCTACCACTGATTCATAATGTACTCTTCTACTTCAGAGTCTCCATTACGACTTTGGGAAAGACAAATGTTTCTTTTCCTTTAATCAATCATTGTCTGAGAGGCATTCCGCTTAACTAGTGCGTAAGAAAAACAGGGTAAGAGAAGTCAGCTAGTTTTCCATTTGACTCTTTCTACTGCCAAGTGGGTTTAAAGGCAAACTATTTCATACTTATATTTGCTTACTTGATTAAACATTACCACCTCTGCTTACTAAACAAGTCTAAATATACCTTCCTTGGGGTAACTAAGGAGTGTGTTATGACTGCTTGAGTTACACTAAGGTTGTTCCTAAATCAATTCACAAATACACTTAACACCAAATATGTTCCTGGCCTCAGAAAATATGATCTCTGTACTGAAGCAGATTAGGGTGTCAAAAGAGCAGTTGAAAAACAAGGTAATAAGTCAATCAAACAATTATTTGACATCAAATAACTAACCCCTTCAAACTCTTTGACTGGGCTGATTATTTTGAAACAAACCTAAACATTTTAGAGGAAGCCAAATTTTAGTCTTTTCTCACTTTACTAAGTACTTTATCAGAGAATAAAAAAACACACCTTTCATAGAACTACATGTGAGAATGAACATATATGAGTTGAAAAAACAATTATTTGCATATGAAATGAAAGCCAATTTTCACAGAAATACAGATATGAAATGGTTAGACAGCATAGGGATTGTCCAGTGGCTCAGTGGCAAAGAATCTGCTTCTAATTCAGGAGACACAAGAGACATGGGTTCGATCCCTGTGTCAGGAAGATGCCCTGTAAGAGGGCATGGCAACCCACACCAGAATTCTTGCCAAGAAAATCCCATGGACAGAGGAGCATGGCTACAGCCATGGTGTTGCAAAGAGTCAAACACGACGGAGGCACCAGAGCTCAGACAGCATCACTGACTCAATGGACACGGGTCTGAGCAAGCTCCAGGGGACAGTGAAGGGCGATGAGCCTGGACACGACTAGTGACCCAACAGCAACAGCAAAACTAAATTAAATTAGATTTTGCTAGAATATACTACACTGTCTCCAAAGTGAATTCTCTGATAAGTGATTTTCTAGTAAACAACACTGAACATGCTGCTATAATATTTCAGGAAGGAACAAATCAAAGGTCTTCATCGTTTTATGTTGTATTAAAATTTTAAATATTCAAACTATAAACAGGAGTTTTTCTTAAGAAAACAGTGTGCACTTATGGGTAGAATGTGCCTTCATTTTTATTTCGTAACAAGTTCGGTCACATACGAGTTCAATATGCTGTGGGATTTTTCTCTGTCCGGCCTAAAGTTTAAGGTATATTTCTATCTATCTATCTATCTATCTATATAATCTCAGGGAGAAAACCTATAAACTTCTGCCACGTATAGCCATATTTGCACACATTTCCCCAAATCCAGATGTGTTCATCTTTGAAGCCCAGCTTTGTCGCAGATAATTTTGAATACGGGCAGAGTTTATGCCTTTTACTTAAATGTAATATAAAAATAAAACTTGTTATAATAAAAACATTTGGTATAAAATCTTAGTTTGGGGAAAGAAGTTAAGATTTTTGCCATCTGGATCTGTCTAAAAACAAGGAACTATTTTCTGACATGAACCAGTTTATTGCACCTTGCCACCCACCCCCACCCCCTGTTTTATTTACTATGTACTTCTCAAATGGTATGGTATAAGAACTTGCTATATTTTTTAAATCTTAACTTGGAATTGTTTTATGAATACCTTGATTATTCAGAATCTTCCTGTGTAACTCCAAACAAAAACATCAATATTCAGAAGGAAAAAAATAGTGATTCAATGCTTAGAGAAATATGACGTGGAATATACTTAAAGTGTTGTACGCACGTTTAAAATGCATAAACACTCATAAATTATTTAAAAATTAAACCCATTCCAGGAAAATGTGTAAAAACCATATTAAAATGTGTAAAAACCATATTAAAATATAGCAAACGACAGGTAGTACACTCCTCCTTTGACATAAATCGCAGCCAGATTCTCTCTGATTCACCTTCTAATGGAAATGAAAACAAAAATAAACAAACTGGACCTCATAAAACTTAAAAGCTTTTGCACAGCAAAGGAAACTATAAACAAGATGAAAAGACAACTCTCAGAAGGGGAGAAAATAATTGTAAATGAAGCAACGGACCAAGGGCTAACCTCCAAAATCTATAAGCAGCTCATATAGTTCAGTAGCAGAAAGACAAACAACCCAGCCAAAAAAATGGGCAGAAACTTCTCCAACGAAGACATACAGATGGCCAATAAACACATGAAGAGATGCTCAACATCGCTCATTACTAGAGAAATGCAAATCGAAACTTCAATGAGGTACCACCTCACACCAGTCAGAATGGCCATCATCAAAAACTCTACAAACAATAAATGCTGGAGAGGATGTGGGAAAAAGGGAACTCTCCTACACTGCTGGTGGGAATGTGTACTGATCCGGCCATTATGAAAAACAGTATGGAGATTCCTTAAAAAACTAGGAAGAAGGCTACCACGTGACCCAACAATCCCACTACTGGGCATATACCCTGAGAAAATCACAATTCTAAAAGACACGTTAACCCCAGTGCTCACTGCAGCAGTATTTACAATAGTCAGGACAGGGGCAGCCCCCATGCCCACGGACACAGACTAACGGACGAAGAAGCTGTGGTCCACTTATACAGTGAAATGTTATGCAGCCATAAAAAAGGAAGGAATCTGAGTCAGCTGCAGTGAGGTGGGTGAACCCAGAGCCTCTTATACAGAGTGAAATAAGTCAAACAGAGAAAAACAAACATCGTACATTAATGCATACACACAGAATCTAGAAAAATGGTACTGACGAACCTAGTAGAGAACAGATCGTGGGCATAGCAGGGGAACGTGCGGTGAGACGAGTTAAGAAAGCGGCACTGGCATATACACACTATTCTCTGTAGAACAGACAGTTAGTGGGAAGCTGCTAAATAACACGAGGAGCCCAGCCTGGTGCTCTGTGATGACCTAAGAAGGGAGGGGTGGGGAAGGGGAGGGAGGCTTAGCAGGGAGGGATGTAGATATAATTATGACTGATTCATGCTGTTGTCCAGCAGAAACCAACACAAAATTGTAAAGCAATTTTCCACTGATTAAAAATAAATAAATAAAGCTAAAAAAAATAAAATATAGCATGTGAAAATGTAATTAAATACCATGCATTAGTTGTTCAGTAGTATCCGACTCTTTGCGACCCCATGGACTGTAGCCCACCAGCCTCCTCTGTCCATGGAATTCTCCAGGCCATTCCCTTCTCTAGGGGATATTCCCAACCCAGGGATCGAACCCGGGTCGCCTGCACTGCAGGTAGATTCTTTACCACTTGAGCCACCAGGGAATTAAGTTCCATATGAAGGGCTTAATATAATGTACTAAGGTATCAGAAATATTACTTCTTCAGGCTCACAATACTCAGGATATACTTAGCCAAGCCTTTCGGGGCAAGGGTGATAAGGCAAAAGCTATACAACCTCTTGCAAAACCTCCTTAGACACTTATACCTAGTAATCACAACGAATAATCTGACTGTTCTTTCATCCATGTTCTTGCTTTCCTGCCCATTCCCCTTATCTTCTCTTTCTTCTCTATCTGGCTCAGTGCCAGTTAGACCCTAAGACCTAAAGGATTTAGATCCAAGAAAAGTGTCTGATTTGAGCTATGTGGAAGGTAAGAAGAGTGTCAGATTCTTAAGTTATCACACTTTCTTTCTTCCTCTCACCATTTCAGGCACTGTATTTTAGGCATTCAAGGACCAAAATGTTCTACAACTGTTAATGTGAATTTTGTGGGCACTTCCTATTTTTATCCTTTCTGACGCATCTTTTAAACTTCAGATTTGCAACAAAAGGAGACTTCTTGAACACAGAAAACACAGTAAGTGATGAATGGTAAAGGAAAATTTCTGGATCTCAAGGTTATACAATCGGAAATATATGGCTGAACAACAATACAAAAATCTTCATTCTCAGACATCTTAAATAAGAGACCTCTGTGGTCTAGAATACAAGCTTATCCTAGCTGGGAACAGCCATCTGTGGTTTCAAGTTATTTTCCTTTTAGAAAGTATACATCTTCTAGTCTAAGCATCCTATATCATTAGTCTCAATGTAGCTCAAGGAAATGAGGGTCCTTCACCAATTTAAGTGGAGAAGAGGATACATTAAACCATTCTCATCTGAATCTTGGATCAAAAAAAAAAGAAACAAAAAGCCAAAACAAAGCAAAAATTTAAAACCTCAAAACAAACAATCAGAAAAACAAAAAACCCACAAAAACCCTACTACAACCTTCTGGTTCTTCTCTGCTTATTTGCAGCAATTATTAAAATGTCATTTAGAAAAATCTGTGTTCCAATAAATGTAACGAAGACAATTCTGAGCAATCTGGAATGATCCCAGGAAAGGAAACTATATGTTGCCAAAAATAGAAAGTACCATCAAAACAATAGTTTGAAAGGAAAGTTGAAATGATTTTTAATATTTAAGCATCCAAGAAAAGCCACTCTGCATCTTCAGCTGATTTCAACGCAGGGGAACATGCTGTAATTATTCAATATTCATGATTAATGGTGAAAAGTGAGATATTTTGATAAAATTTTTCAGAAATAACCATATTCATAGTTCGGAGAGAGCTACATGTACAGGATTTCCTGCATCAGTGTTCTATCAATTTGATACCATCTTCAATGAAAAACTCAAGGTTAATTAGAAATGTCAGTGGCCACCCTCCTGTACAAGTCTTTATACTTAATTACCATTGTTTCCAGACTAATTTTAAGTTATTCAGTATGTGTTAAACATGCAGGATAACCATATTATAAATCAAAATATACTTGATATTCAGCCTACCAACACACAGTTTTAAAACTAGTTAAACAATGATATAACAAAATATTGGGTATGATCTTTTGATATTATTAGAATTACAAGAAGCTTCCAAATCTTTCAAAGAAGAAATCTTTCACAGGAACAAGCAATGATACAGGCACATTTTAAATGGTTTTGCAAAAAGTTATCTAATTATGTAAATATCAGGAAGGAATTGGGCTTCCCTGACAGTTCATCTAGTAAAGAATCCGCCTGCAACGCGGGAGACCTGGGTTCGATCCCTGGGTTGGAAAGATCCCCTGGAGAAGGGAAAGGCTACCTACTCCAGTATTCTGGCCTGGAGAATTCCATGGACTGGATAGTCTATGGAGTCGCAACTGAGCGACTTTCACTCAGGAAGGAATATACTATTAAATATTTATATACATTCAGAGCAGTAACAGCTGCTCAGTAAAAACAAGTATTATATTATACCTACTTCCTAGTACTAACATGTGAGTTTAGCTATCATAAAACAGAACAATCAAAACTGATAAATACAGGAACTCTTGCATTTCTACATCTCATTTAAATAGCAAGAGCAGAAGAAATATTCTTAAAAATACTCTGTCCTGGTTCCCAAGATTTGATAGCTATACATTTTATCAAACAGTATCAACTACTGTGATTTTCAGATTTGAAATCTAAGGCAGTGCAGAAGATACATAATTTACTCAATGTTAAATAATTCTAAACAAGTAGCTACCAAAATTCTGAATCATGAATGTGACTTCCAAATATACTGATATATAATCAGAGTATACATTTTATTTCCATCAATAATTTGACTTTGGACACATAATGCCAATTAACATCTGTTATCCTATAATGCAATGCTAAGCACTATTCTAAGTGCTTCTCATGTATTTGCTCTTTTAAGCCCTCACAATCCTATCCAGGAGGCACCATTAAACATCTCCAAATAAAAGATGAAGAAACTGAAACACAAACAGGTTAAGTAATTAGCTAACAGTCATGTGGCTAAGAAATGGAGGTGTCAGGGTCTGAACTTCTTAACCTAGGCTTTCTAACCACTCTACCAACTGCAGTGTGTCTCCTCCACCAGCTCCAAGGTCAAGTCTCTGCAGTCTTCTGCCATTATCGAACAGGAGAGGAGCAGGTACTTTTAAATTGATCGAGATTCAAAGGCCCATATAAGAACAAACACTGGGCAATCTGATGTTCATAAGCTTACTCCTGTTAAAAATAGCAAAATGTCATCTTATCAAAAAGGAAGACACCTTTGACGAAAGGAACAAATATAACTATTATGAGTAGCTTCTTACTCACAATGCAAATCTTGGAACCTCAGTTATTGCTGTATTTTTCTCACGGCCACGGCTTTTGGGTTTTGTGTTAAAGCAGCAGGAATTGGCACGTGAATCACCCACCACAACCCCTACCCCAAATCACATTTTGAGTATGGGGAAAGACAGGGAATGGGAGAATAAGGGGAAAAGGACGTGAAGGAAAGGGAAATACGTCCAGGAGAAGATGGAGAACTGAACTGCCATTGAGACCCCCAAAGTGAAGTGGCAGAATCAGAGTTCTCCATGAAGACATATAGGGCTGTACCCCTCGGATCAACTGCTAATCGACGTAACTGGCACAAATTATATGATGTTTCTGTATTCTTCACAAACAGCTCTTATTCCTAAAAACACACCATTTGCCAACGAAGTGTTATTTTAGATTCCTCGGGTTTTGGCTCTCCTCTCAGCTAGATCTAATATATGATCATCTACATAACAATTTGACAAGTGGAAAGTTTCCAACAACTATTAGTCAGCAAGTCTTATCTACCATAAACATCTCATTCTCCTTCGAAAACAGCTTCATATTTCAGGTGTGAACCACAAATAACAACGGCATTTTCAAAGAATCTCTAAGAAATTCCAGCTGAAAAGTTAGAACTGTATTAAATAAGAGATTGCAACAGGAGAGATAAAGTGCAGTTCAATTTATATTCCTTCAAGACAATATGTGAGAATATTTTCTTAGGCACCTGAGTCAAATATTTCTATTTATCTGAACAGTTTATCAGGATACAACCCTAATGGGGACGAAAAAAAAAAACATATATCTTTAATTGTAACTATTTTAGTCATTAATTTAAAATTGTTTCTGAAATTTAGAAAATATTTGTAAAATGTAATTCTGTATACTTCAAACTATTACTCTATGAATATGTTAAAGGGCCCTGTAACAAGGATACAAAAATATGTGGAAATTTCTCTAGAAAACAAATGGTTGATATCTAAATTTAGATGTTCTCAAACCTAAAAAGAAATAAATGTGGCTAACGCTGCAATGCAAATATTTCTCATCCCTGCTAAATTATACCATAGTATTAATTCACTGGAAAATATTCCTTTCAGGATTTGAGAAATATATGGAAATTTGAGTACTAGGTCTCTATTATTATAATTATTATTTATTTTTATGAATTCATTACCCAGGATGTTGTAAATATTTATATGCATAATTCAGGGGTAATCAGTGGTGTTTATCTTGACTAACTGATAATCTACAGACTGCAGTGCATTTATGATTTCAATGGAATTAATCTTCAATTCTCTACACTTCACTGGGAGAAGAGCTATAAACAGATTGCCAAGAGGAGCCTTTCAGCATCAAAGCTTTACTTGAGGAAAAATAAAACAATTTCTTTGGGGGAAAACTCACATTTATTCACTGCAGAACACAACTATTCTCAAAAGGAGCTAATAACCTCAACTCTTTATAAAGTACATATCTAGAAGATATCCTTTGTCATATAACAAGATATAAGAATAATAGACATGTTCCAAGAGGTAATATGATGAAGCCAATTCTACTCTGGCCATGGGAAATATAATTACTCCCACTCCACAAGCCCTCTTCTGACTTAATACAATGCAAAGGATCTGTGGGAGGTGGGCAGGAGATGATGGAGTGTTGATGACCTGATTCACTAACAGTTCCAGCATCCCTGAAGACCTCCTCTATTTTTCCAATTATTTTTCCATGTTCAGATCAACACTGACTACTTTATTCTTGTTTGGTGAATTTTATGTAGATTATTCCACCAGTGATACATCCACTTCACTTTCCTGGCAGCCACACCCTGCCCATTTTCAGCCGGCTTCCTCTGACTCCAATGTGACACCCTGGTTTGAACCGTCATGGCACGTAAGGGCAATGCCAAGGCAAATCTATCAGCTCCATGGGTTAGAGCCGCCGTAGTGTGGCTACTTAATGCTTTATAATAGATCTGGGAAGTACTCACTTGCAGTGCTGCCGGGAGACGCTGGTGACTGACACGATCACAGAAAGTGGTACAGATGTCTTCCAGAGTATTTTGTTTCTATCAGATCACTGCATGTGCTCACTGGCCATAAAAAATGAAAGTGGTCCGTTTCTATCCCAAAGATATTCTATTCTATTCTATTCCCTCTTCTCACCAAAAAAAAAAAAACAAAACCAAACCTCTAAAACTAAACATGTCTTACATTGACTTTAAAATACTGGATAATTTTTAAATAACAAATCACTGTACATAGTAAATTTAAAATAAAAGCTGATTTTGTAAGCACTCTTTGTATAGCTGGACTATTCTAATTCACAGTTGTCTTTAACAACTTTAAACTTAAATGTTTCCATTGAAGAAAGAGATAAAAGTGATCCTCATCTTTAAAAAAGTCTTTATATGTAAATGATGCATATTAAGACATTTACACAAGAAATGATATGCCATGGAAGGACAGAAGCAACAAGATTAACAAATATTGAAAACTGCTGACACTAGATTACAGAATATTATGCTCTCCACTTCTGTATTTGAAAATCTTCACTTAAAAAAACTTAGTTAGAAACAGATACTCATGGAGTTTTACATTAAATCACTTCTTTTCCTAAATAGCCAAAGCACTTTAGCATGACTTAAGTCTATCTTTGCTACCTCGAACTATTAATATCTAATATTCTGCAAACTATTACTTGATCATTAAGGGCAAATGACATTATCTGTAAAGAAAATGTCTTAATTCATCATCCAAAATAACTGACATTAGCAGGCAATTATTTTGATGTCCCTTATTTTCATAAGGAATGCTAAAACAACAAGGGATGACTGACATTTGAAGTCTTGCTCACCTTCTTAATTGGCTATGATATTTATTTCTTCATTATGCCTATGTATTTAAATTTCAGTCTTCCACCTGTCACATTCTATCCTCCCAAAGCATCAGATTGCTACATTTCTACAATATAATAATAAACTGAAAGAGCCCTTCATTAATCCTCCAACATGGGCCACTTAAAAGTAAGTGAAGCATTATAGCCAAATTCAGTTAAGATTTTCCGTAGCATCTACATTCAAATGGAAAGGTATCTGCCAGCTTATTAGGTGCTGAGGATATTACATTTTACTCGGCAGAGCTCAGCAAGATGACTCACACAGTAAAATAAGAAAAATGGATGGAAGTAGAATAAAATTAAGTGCTATAAAAACCAACGGGTATAAAGTACATGTGATAAAAGATGTGTACTTTCGCTAAAAATTATGTCTTGAAATCAGAGATACATTGGTCTTTTAAGACCAGAATAAGATGCTTCTGATGGTAATTAAATTCAAGGTTGGAAAGTTGTTAACTCAGTATTCAAATAGCAACAACCCCTCTGGCTAGAATTATAAGCCTAGTTAACAGCTTTTATGCTCCATGGTGAACACTAGAATACTTTTCTTTTTCTCCTTCTTTTTCTAAAACTCTGCAGTTAATAAATAACTGTGGAATCACAGTTAGAATAAAATTTAGGAATAGCGTTAAGTCAACTGCCTAATATCGTAGATAAAGAAACGAAGGTCTGCTCATGCAATGTTCATCTTGCCTTCCTCCTAAGTGGTAGCAAATTCAGCATTCTTTGAATAAATGTTTGCTCTGATACAGGATGCTTTGTTTATGCTTTTGAAAGATTCTTATATATCTTTGAGTCCAAAATTTTACATCTCTCTCACCTCCTCCAATGACTCCCCCATTTATACACATACAAAAAAATCATATATAAGTGATAAAGATCTCTTCCTTTTTTAAGCTAACAGAATATCTCAGAAGTCCCTTGAAACTATCTTGAAATTTCCAGGAAAAAAAAAAACTGCATTAATTTTCAGCCTTTTAAAAAATGTTTCATAAAATCGTATAATTATAACGATGTGTCTCTGTTATGTCAACTTCAAGGCTATATTAGTTGTTCACAAAATGTTCTTAAGAAAAAGTAAAATTAAGCGAAGTTTTCTCAATTTGATTTTCAAATTCTATTTCTATTTTTTGAGAAAAATTGACTGCTTAACAACAACATCAACTTAATCTCTAATAATATATCTTTGGAGAAGGAAATGGCAACCCATTCCAGTGTTCTTGCCTGGAGAATTCCATGGACAGAGGAGCCTGGTGGGCTATAGTCTATGGGAGTCACAGGTTGGACATGACTGAGCAACTAACACACACACACAAAATATCTTTTGGCAATGTTTACATTAGTTAGGGAAGGTAAAATGAGCTTAAAGGCTCAACTGTATTCATCTAATTTAAAGTAAAAAAAAAATTGAAAATGAAAGGGAGAGTGAAAGATGGCAGCATTAATACATGAATTATTTTGCCTCATCATGAAGCAATGCTGAGAACAGTAAACCTTCAACCATTTTATCTTTGTTTGCTGGGACTTGAAAAGTTAAGCCATCCAGTAATTTTTCACTAGTTAACCAAGTCATGAAAGGAACCACAAAACTGTAAGATTTGTCAGAAAAATGTATGGGCTACATACCCATTTTACTTTCAAAATTTACAAGCTGCTAAGCAGCACAGGTTTTGGATCACTTCAGAAAACATACCTCAATACACATTTTACAAGGGTTATCTTCCCACCCAGGCGCCTCAGCGGTAAAGAATCTGCCTGCAATGCAGGAGATGCGGGTTTGATCCCTGGGTAGGGAAGATCCACTGGAGTAGGAAAGTACTTTTTTGAACAGCTACCACAGACTTGGGCTTCCCAGGTGCTTAGTGGTAAAGAATTCCCCTGCCAATGCACGTAACACAGGTGGGATCCCTGGGTCAGGAAGATCCCCTGGAGAAGGAAACGGCAACCTGCTCCAGTATTCTTGCCTGGGAAATCCCATGGACAGAGGAGCCTGGTGGGCTATAGTCCACAGGGTTGCAAAACAGTGGGACATGACTTAGTGACTAAACAACAGCTAAAGACACGACATGCATGTATTTCAAATCTCTAGCATAGTTAAATGTTTTCTAAATAAGCCACAATCATCCTAGGGTTGGCGGTACAGATTTAGAGACATCATGGAAGGAGCTTCCCAGAAGAAACATTGGTTACAAAAGGCTGACCTCAAGAGTGATGAAAGACAGTTCAGCACCCAGGCAGAGCAGGCCACTTCCATGGAACTGCTATAGCATACTTGCAGCCAAGGTCCAAACACGGTCTGTCCTGGATCTCCACTTACAACTTCAAAAGTGGTTATGCCAAGAAAAAGGCAGGACCTAATACAAACTAGTGAACTGGGTTCCTTTTAATCACTATAATGACAGATCTACTTTCTGTTGTTTGGCAATCTCTCTCACCGTGTTGGCCTCCCCTACCCCTCTCTACCAAGTTGGAAAGCTTTTATCAAAACTAGAAGTAACACATTTAAAATATTTTGTAAGAAACAAAATCACCTTGCCAGGACTGGGTTTGGAAAATAGTCTAAAGTTATAAATATGTTCCAAATAAAATGTTTCAAAGATACTTAAGATTTTTACATTGAAGTCTGTTCACTAATGAGTCATTTGGGCCATAAATATATAATGTAGTTAAAGCTTCTGTTTTACAATTTAAGGGACATACCTGGTTAATATATCATCTGGGATGTCAGATAGATTTCAACTTCCACATCGGTTCTGAGTGGAAGCCAGTTTCTGGAGTAGCAGCAGGCATGTAATGAATTTATCCTTCCTGACCTCTGCCATGCTGAACATATGCTAGACATGTAAAAAGTGTGCAGTGTTTTACTAGAAATCACAAAAGGTGCATTGTTTCCTTGCACGTGATCTCTTCCTGAGATAACAAAAACACAAAGTTATTGTAAGGCAGACGACAGCTACCTTGTAGACAGATGTCCTTGTTAGAAGGAATTTTAAATACAAAAGATGCAGGCACTGCTACACAAAGATGCTATAGTCTCTATCAATTATGTAACTTATGTGATCAAATCTGAAAAAGAAGGAACTCTCTTCTAGGAGTTGTACATGAAGAACAACAGCATTTTTAATTTATAATATATTGTGGGAACAAAATATTCACCTGACAGATATTCTCTTCATAGAAAAAGTTTTGATGGAATGTAGTTACTGGATCAACAAAGGTTATGTTCCCTGGGGCCATCAGCTGTTTGATGGATGAATCTTATTCTTGATTATCATTCAGAAAAAGCATGAGAAAGAATGAAATATGAGGGCGAGTTGATGAAGACTATTACCTATAAAAAGACATGATCTGACATATGTTTTCCTCAGTGTTAAGTATCTGGCACATTTAAGCTGCTTGTTGAACACATTCAGTAAAAAAAAATGGGAGTGGGGGGGTTGTAGGATTTAGGCTCAATCTTTGGTTCTGATATTAACCAACTATATGATATATACTTAAGCATGCAATTCTTAGTTTTCTCATCTCTAAAATAGGACAATCAATACTTGCCTCACTGGGCTGTTTTACAGAATGAACAGAATCATATAAGTGCCGGCACCTACCTTGGCACCACAAAGCCTGAAATATAGTCAGCACTCAGTAAAAAATTACTTTTAAAACTTCTATAAATTGTTTAATATTATTTTAATACTGGGCTAAGACAGAAATTAATTTCATTGGGCTTATTCCTACATCTACTTCTTCATCCTCCTTTCCTTTGAAACGTATTGGTCTTCTATAAATGCAGCTAGGAGAATTCGAATACCTCTATTCAATTTATTGATAATAGCACCTCCCTACCAAACCCTTCCCTCAACAGCCTTTACCTTGTTATCCTATGGCTCAATCGTTAAACTTAACATCGAGTTGTTAACATTTTAATGAAGATTAGGCTTTCAGTGTATTAGGTTTGTGTACATTTCCATAGCAACTTAAATTTGTCTCTCAATGCTATTTCCAAATACTAGGAATAACATATTTCAAATTGAAGACTTACTAAATTTGTACATAAAAAAGAAACCCCAAAACAAACGTATAACTCCAATATTATAAACCATGATTAAAAAGAACTATCTTTTCTGGTTATATTCTTACAGATTTAATCCTAATCCTGCTATTATTATGTAAAAATATAGAACCTGTTATCAAACTTCATCTACAAATTTGATACATATTTCTGTGGTTGGTTGATTTCTCTCTATATTAATTTTAAAATATGGAAACCACACATATATTTAGACAATTCTATAGATATTTCAGATCTGTTCATCCTATGAAATGCTCTCTAAATTAGCACTCAGCAAAACACCAAAATATAATACTTACATATCTATATCTATATAAGTATAGCAATCTATATTTGAGAAATGAATAAATACAATTAGACCATGAGATGGTTCACTGAACTACCTTTTTTTTTTTTTTTTTAACCCTTAAGTGTCTACCCTGTGGTTCTGAAGCAGGGGCAATTTTGCCACCAGGAGATATTTGACAATATCTGAAGACAAGTTTGGTTGTCAGAACTGTTTGGTTTTGGGGGGAAACTGCTATTCGCATTTAGAGAGCGGAGTCCAGGAATGCTGCTAAGCATCCCACAATACAAGTGGCAGACCCCACCACAAATACTTATCACATCCACACTGGTGATGGCGTAGAGTAGAGAAACTCTGGTTTGCCGGCAAGTCGATTTAACAAGATTCCCTTCAGAACTCAAGTCTTAGTAACATGCCCTTCAAAGCTCAAGTTGATATACTCTTTTGCGGCATCACCCTTAAAGAAAGAACTCTGCTATCTGACTGCAGGAGTTTAAAACAAACGCGATGTGCTATTTTAAATGAACACAGCTAGGTTATGCTTCTTGAATCTACGTCAGAGATCTGAAACAACTGCATGAGTGACCCCTATCAATGCAATCTCAGACACGGTCTCGGGGCCCGCTGATCTGGCTGTGGCTCCGCGGCGCAGGGTGCAGAGAGACCTGCAATGTGAGTGGCGGGCGCTTTATCAGAGCTACTGCAATCTGCAAGTCAATCAGGTGGAACCGGCCCAGTAAACAAAAACATTACATCAATTATAAAATCTCCAGAATCACTGTCATGTTTTCATTGATTAATTCCTACTCATTTACTCAACCGAAAGAGTTTTGCAGCAAGGAATAAAATGCTTTAAATGACATCCAGTCCCCGCAAACCCAGGTGTCTAATTATAGTGACGCCTTTCTTTTCTCTCTCCCTCTCTCTCTGTTACGCAGCAAAATTAACTGCAGAGACTAATAACTCTTTGCTGTAAGCAATACATTTTAAAAGCCTTTTTTTAGATGCCCATTATCTTAGGAGAAAATGTATGAAAGAAAATAAAATTGGCTCTTGGGTTAAGAGACACTGGTTGAGGTACCATTATTTGGTTAATTTCTTAAATACACAATAACTATATATCCAGCCATTCATTCACTTTGGCTCTTTGAGTTGCCTCCTATTACAGCAATATATAGTATCCCCAAATTAAAAATAGTAAGATCTGTCCTCCTCATAATCGCTTTCAGGACAAGTTTACTAAAACACGAAT
The DNA here is from genome assembly GCF_019320065.1 of Cervus canadensis. Taxonomy (NCBI): domain Eukaryota; kingdom Metazoa; phylum Chordata; class Mammalia; order Artiodactyla; family Cervidae; genus Cervus; species Cervus canadensis. The sequence goes on from NC_057392.1 coordinate 88,246,068, forward strand.
CCGGTAACCATCACCGTCCCACCTGAGTTATTCACTAGCTGCCTCAACCTTTTAAGGCAGGCCCCAGCTCTGTGGCTGAACTCACAAGGCCTCCCATAACCGGGGTTTCCGCCTCCAGCCCCACGCCTGCCCTTCGGCGGTTGCCACGGCGATTACACCAAACTGCCAGCATTTTCTGGGACATCCCGTACGTTTTCGTGCTTCTTTGACACAAAATATACTGATATTTTAGTTGCAAATGTGCTTTTTATCTGCCTCAGTTCAGTTCAGTCCCTCAGTCGTGTCCGACTCTTTGTGACCCCATGAACCGCAGCACGCGGGGCCTCCCTGTCCATCACCACCTCCCGGAGTCCACCCAAACCCATGTCCATCGAGTCGGTGATGCCGTCTAACCATCTCATCCTCTGCCGTCCCCTTCTCCTCCTGCCCTCATTTACTCCTTATCCTTCAAACGACTACTCAAGCATCACTAGAACCATTCAGGAAGCCTGACGTGCCCTCCCTCCTGTTTCCAAAGTACTCCGAGGGCCTCCATCAATGAGCATAATCCACTGCATCCGGCGCTCTTCTCTGCCTGCTATGTGAGACCGGATTCTTTAAAGGTAAGAAGCCTCCTCTGTTAATACTCAGAGCCCTTGGCAGTGCCTGGTATAGAATAGACAATAAATATCAGTGACTGGTTCAGTGAATGGACAAATGATGGCAAATTCATAGATTTGGGTAATACGTTCCTTTCTCCACTGATAATGGTAATATTTTATGCTCTCCTTATAACCTAGCCATCTTCAATTAGATATTTTCTGTAGTCAAACTATCTCCTCATTGAAATCTTCAAAGTTCACCTTCAGCGTCTGCCACCTAGTAGATATTTCATAAATACTAGGTGAATGAACAAATCGAGAAATAAATCTCTAAAATTTATTGAGCAAAATTAATCCAAGGACAGGAGGATTTCAGTAAGGGTTGACTAATAAAAGAAGTGGATATGTGCAATCTACTTCCTTCTGGATTCAGGGGAAAATGTGTATGAATACATAAACCAACTTGGGAAACCTATTTGAATGGTATATGGCTATTTATGACACTGGTTAGAGAAGGAAATGGCAAACCACTCCAGTATTCTTGCCTAGAGAATCCTGTGGACAGAGGAGCCTGGTGGGCTGCTGTCCACGGGGTCGCACAGAGTCGGACACGACTGAAGTGACTTAGCATGCATGCATGCATTCGAGAAGGAAATGGCAACCTGCTCCAGTGTTCTTGCCTGGAGAGTCCCAGGGATGGAGGAGCTTGGTGGGCTGCCGTCTATGGGGTCGCACAGAGTCGGACACGACTGAAGCGACTTAGCAGCAGCAGCAGCGTGACACTGGGACAGCAATTTTTGCTCAGTTTGCAATTTTTCAGAATAAAATTTTGGGAGGAAAGTACCACCAAGTATAATAAACTCAGGAGTAGTCACAGAAGGGTCAAAACAGTGCTTTGGGAGCCCCAAGGAAATGAATATGAGAGGACATCCAAGTTCTGTCTGGGAGCAGAGGCGATTCATTAGAGAAGACTTCACAGAAAGGGCGGTTCCTGAGATGAACCTTGAAGGGCAGAGAGGGATAAGGAAAGGAAATGCCAGGATGAGTGAATAAGCAGGGAAGGATTCTGTTGGATCCTATCAACTTTCAAAAGTTAAAGTTTGTATCAGTATGACCACACACAGTGACTGGATGGTGTATGATTTTCAGCTATCCCTAACTGCAATCACCAGGCTTTGTGATATATATACAAGACTTTTGTTGTGGTCTGTCATGCTATGGTATAATGTTGGAGCTGCACTGACTTCCAATAAATACAGAAGATATACTGGGGAAGGGAAGACAAGTAATGGAATACTGATCCGATTATCGGCACAGGCCAAGGAACTCTTCGAGAAGCATTAGGGCAAAGATACTAAAAAAAAGTGACAGAATAAGCATATCAGAAACTAGAGATAACAAAACATTTGGAAATCATTAGGGCCCCGGCCAAGGTACTCGGTTGCCATGACAAAGCCAAAAGAAAATTTGACAAGCAGGTATCGTGGGAGAAGCTGAACAAAGAGAGAAAAGGCCAATGTTTTCAAGAGGCAACAAGATGATAATTTTCTAACTCTCTCTTGGGAACATGCTCTGAGTTTTCTTCTGCTCTGAGTTTTATAGCATGAGTCTGATCCGACTACAAATGAAGCAAAGGTGGGTACTGCAACAGGCATGATATACTTCATGTCCGAACCCTCTTCTAGCTTTTTCAATTCACTGTGAATTACTGAGGAACTTGCTATCTGAATAAAAGAAAGAGGCTGGAGCACAGAGCGAAGCTCACACGTAGCATCACATTCACTAACACCAATAGAGATGTCTAGCAAGGACGCATGCTCAGTCACTTCAGTCCTGTCCGACTCTTTGTGATCCTATGGTCTGTAGCCCGCCAGGCTCCTCTGTCCATAGGATTCTCGAGGCTAGAATACTGGAGTGGGTTGCTATACCCTCCTCCAGGAGATATTCCTGACCCAGGGATCAAACCCACGTCTCCTGTGTCTCCTGCACTGTAGGCAGATTCTTTACCACTGAGTCACTTGGGAAAGCCCCAGGGATGTCTAGAGCCACCCTCTATCTTTCACTTCATACCTCCCTCAAGTTGTAGAATGGAAATTTCAGTTCTGTGCAACACCTTCCAGGGATAAGCTGGCCCCTGTTTGCACTCGCAGGCCTTAGCTGACTGTGTACATCTCTTCTCAAATCTACATTCAGCGACCTTACATTGGTAGTTTGAAATCAATCACGGCGTGAGTATTTCAACCACAGAAACCAGTAAACGTGACAAATCAAGGTGGTTTGTTTTTTTCTTTCCCTTTGAGGAAGCAGGTTATTAACTATCTACCAGGATACCACTGGATTCATCTATCCCATCTAGACCGTCAGAATCCAATTAAGCATCTCACGATAAGTAACAATTGAAAAAAACTGACTGAACACTATCTGAAATAAAAAGCACATGAGACATGGAGAATAATTCAGTTCAGCAATCTGTTAGCAAGCAAATCAGCTTGGATTGATCTCATAAAACAAATGATTTGAAACTTTTAATGTCATCTGTCCTCCCCAAGTGATAAGGTCAAAATATATATGGTTCCCACTAATCTCAACTAAGAAGGAAGCAACAACCATTTCTTGTTTATGCATGTGAGAGGATGCTTAGTTGCTTAAGTCGTGTCTGACTCTAAGCAACCCTATGGACTCCAGCCCACCAGGCTCCTCTGTCCATGGAATTCTCCAGATAAGAATCCTAGAGTGGGTTTGCCATGCCCTCCTCAAGGGGATCTTTCCAACCTGGGGATCAAACACAGGTCTCCTGCATCTCCTGCATTATAAGTGGATTCTTCACCAATTGAACCAGCATGTAGCTGAAGTCAAATGATAGAACATGTGGATACATTTAAATTGTGTTATTCTGGTGAGACAAAGTTTTAATCCCCAGGGGAATAATTAGTCTTTGTTTATAAGTACTAAATGTAGTTTTTGAGAGAGTCAACATGTTTTCCCTTCAAGGAAAATTAACAAATACATTTGTTAATGTATGCTTCCCAGGTGGCTCAGTGGTAAAGAATCTGCCTGCCAATGCAGGAGATGTAGGTTCGATCCCTGGGTCGGTAAGATCCCCTGGAGAAGGGAATGGCAACCCACTCCAGTATTCTTGCCTGGAGAATCCCATGGATAGAGGAGCCTGGCAGACTATAGCCCATGGGGTTGTAAAAGTGTTGGACAGGACTTAGTGATTCAACAACACTTAAGCAACTGATACCCTTCCATAAATTATGTCTGCAGAAGATACCTTTTATAATTCAGAGATTAACCAATATGGACCACTCAATTCATTTTACAGAAAAGACAGCTAAACTAGTGCTTTTTTATGCAATCCATAAACATAAAAGAAGCAAAATATGTTTTATCACAATGGATAAAAGCAAAAATTAAAAAAAAAAAAAGAGAATGCTATCACTTAGATAACTCAACTAATTCTCTTCATTCCTGAAAGCAAAGGAAAGACATCCATTTAAGAAGAAAACTAACTGAACTTGAATATTTAAAAGTGAATGAGATATGTAGTTTTTCAAATAGCTTTTGCTGTCTTTTCTATCCTTTATTCTGACAAGTCACTTAAATCCCAAAGGTAACTTTCAACTCTACTTTTCTCTTTAATCATGTATTTTTTTTCCATAAAATGGGCTTATATAATTTTTAAGAAGCCTGTGATTGAACACTGCACTTACTGTCTTCATCAATACCTCTGTTTAAATTCGAAAAAATAACAATGTCTTTAATAAAACATATCAGTAACACAGTAACATGATAGTGATATATTTATACATATATCATGAATAAACCTATATATGACTTTAAAGCTCCCTGAATCATAATTGGTTTTTTAAGTTTAATAATTCTTTATACACACGTTGACTGGTCATGGGATGCCAAAAACTATCCTCATTGGTATGGCATATGAAATTTAACACTCTAAAGTTAACAAACCCTGTTTTTCTTAAAAGCCTACATAAACACTCATTCCTTAACACATACACACACACACCTCTATCTTCATTTTTAACTTCTCAAGTGTATTCTGCTCCGTGGGCCCTGGAGACCTCCACATTTCTAATTTCACTCATCTCATAATTTCACGATGAATTCTACTTGTTCCTTTGCCATCACCCATATCTTGACATACTGACCATGGACCGACCTTATTTTTAACTCTGCATCTCACTGTCTTCATTCTATATGATCTCATTGTAGCTTAGACTTTCCTGATCAGTAATGTTGCCCATAAAGAAGCAAGAAAAAAGGTGGGGAAGGAAAGGCACCATTTGAGATTCAGTTTCTCTGACTCTGTTTTCCACATATCCTTCCTTTCTCCTGTCCCACACCACCCCACCCTCCCCCCAGCCAAGAAAACACACCAGTCACACCCTGAGACCCCTAATTACCACATTACTGAGACAAAAGTAGTCTCCAAGGACCCCTCCCACATTCTCTCTCTGGGTGACTTCCTTGCTCCTACAAGGCTCCCTTCTCAGAGATGGGAACTTAGTACCAAAGATATATATATAAGCTACCACTGTTTATGTTTATATAGCAATTATTATTTCCTATAATCCTCACAACAGCCATTTGAAATCATCAAGGCAGGCGCTACTACCTTATTGTAAAGGTAAGGAAACCGACTCTGAGATGTGACGTGTCTGGCAGAGTATCACAGAATTAGCGAGCAGCAGTGGTCCTGATGACAATCAGGGCCTTTGAAAACTGACCCACCTCCTCCCCGGCATCACTTTTAAGGACAGAAGATAATATTGCTAATCACAGCTACCATTCCTGAGGGCCTCTATGAGCAAAGTACTGTACTGGGCTTTCTACGAGCACATTCTCCTAGCAGCTTGCAGAGACACACAAGGCATACTTCGTAATTCAGGACTGCACAAGCCTCGTTTAGGAAATGTGTAAAGAGAAGCCTCAAAGCCACATCAATAAGTACGTGGAGAATGTGGAGACAGAACCAGGTCTTCTCATTCCTCAGCTATCTCCCTGCCAAAGGTCTCACTACATTTGAGGTTATAAGCAGGGCAGCATCACAAGGAACCTGTGTGACTCTGCATTAAAATAGACTGGGGGGATGGAAGAGCAGACACACGTGCACACACACAAGCATACACGGCACATACATGCATATATACACACACATCTCTAGGGACTAGACAACAAAAATAATTATGTTTTTATAATTTTTAGAAACTGAGAAGAAAATCATTTCTACAACAAAATTAATGTTCTGAAGGGAACAGTATCCTATTTTATTCCACATATTTAATTTCAATTTTCTAGGAGGCATACACTTCAAGACACATGCCCTGTCGGATGGCCCCTCTTCCACTAGAAGAGGGATCACGAACAGCTCAACTTCTAACCCTTAAGAAATACAGAGAAAAGGGGAGAGCTATCTGCGTAACATCTAAAACCATGCCACCTTTTGAGAGTGTCCTTTTAAACCTGGGTTACTGGTAGCTTCCTTAGCACATCTTTTATGCATATTCTAGGAGCCCACTGTTTCTTTTAAGGAGCAGGTACTGGAAAAGTTATCTTAAAGGGATCAGAGGCTTACCTCACAGCAGGTAAATGCTGCTGACGACACACAAAACCTAAGAAGGACATTAAGTCTAATCACTCTCAGAAAAGAACAGAGTAATAAATTCTCTGGACAGTCTTTATATATAAAAAGTGTGCTGGGATATCTGTTTTAGTTTGAGACTATTAAAATTGCATCTGAGTATAATAAAACATAAGTCATGGAGACTGTTGTCTTTATTAGCACCCATTTTCATGAATCAGAAAATGGTTTCATAAAACCATGAAAACTGATGCTCTGCCTCGTGATTATCACCAACCCAGGCAGCTCTGCTATACTAGATAACAAGGAATATCACTCAACTGAAAACAGTCTTTCCATTTCACACCATTCTGGAATTCTTGCTGTTTCTTATGACACATAAAGTGTCATGAAATTGGAGCCAGAAGCAATTTTAAATATATTCTTTAAAAAAAAGCAGGCTCTTTCTGGGCTTTGGTAGCTGCCTGGCCACAACGGCCACTTTTGTTACTATTGTTTATTAATCCACAGGGGCACAGGTACTACGTTAAAGGAACAAGCCACGGTCAGTCCCCGATGTTTGGGGCTGACTCAAGCCAACACGTGGCAAAAATACACGCGATCTGGTGCTGCTTCTGTACTGTGCTTTTGATTAAATCTATCAGAATAACTGAAGGCAAAAGGAGAAGGGGGCGGCAGAGGACGAGATAGGTTAGACAGCATCACTGATACAATGGACATGAATTGGAGCAAATCTCGGGAGACAGTGGAGGACAGAGCGGGGTGTAGTCCATGGGGTCGCAAAGAGTTGGACACAACTTAGTGACTGAACAACAAATCAGAATAAAGAAACTGCCTGGAAGCAGACTAAAATAACTCTTGGAAATAAAGTCACAGATAGTGAATAATTTTCATCTTAAATTGGCTTTGAAATACACACTCTTTCATAGAACAATAGGTGAATATTTATATTCAGTACATTAGTCTAAACTCTGGAGTATGTCTAATAACTTAGTTGGCCTAGCAGTTTCTCATCTTCTGCTCACTAATTAATGACCACATCTTTCTAACTGAATGCTCACTTCACATTGAGAGAAAATTAAATCAGCAAGGGAAGTTTAACTACATAGTCTCACAAAACTTGTTTTTAAACTTCAACTTATCTTAAATAAGTTGCACTTTTATGCTAAAACTAAAATCTGAAATTAGTTTCAATTTCCAGAATTTGCAAATGCATAGTAATAAGTCAAAGTTTAAAATATGTTGCTTCCTTTTATTCAGTCCATGTCAAATTTTATTCACTGTCTCTGTCTGATTTTAGTCAAAAATTTAAATATTTATGATCTACTCACAAATCCTCGGGGCTTAAATTTATAAAGCAAAATTAAACTGGACATAGGCTCTGCTCCTGGTATTTGTATATATAAACTCATTTAATCCTCACACCCACACTGTAAGATAGATAATGTTATTTACTGCCAAGTTCCCTGATGCAGTAGCAGGCTGACCTAGTACTTGCACCAAGGAAAGTGTCTACGATGCCATTTTGCCTCTCAGACCCTCGGGCTGGGATGGGGTGTCATTCTTTTTTATTTGTAATATTTTCATTTAGTCATTTGCTCATTCCTTCACTCTGTAAACATGTACTGAGCACCCAAATAAGTGCAAGGCTCTGGAGGAACAATGATAAGTGATACAGAATTTATGCCTCTCTGTCTGTCTTAAGTCTAGCAAAGGGAGCTTTTGATGGAATAACTAAAATCTACTGAGAAGAATGCTAAAATGACAGGTAAAGAAATTCTATAGAAGCAAACTTGGAGAGAACCATTTAAACATTTTGAACCTCCAGTATCTTCCTCTGAAAAAATGGGCGTAAACAAGTATCACTTTCTGAAAAGAAATCATTCTAAAACCCTGATTAAATACAGGGCTTCCCAGTGGCTCAGTGATAAAGAATCTGCCTGCAATGCAGGAGACGCAAGAGATGCAGGTTCGATTCCTGGGTCAGAAAGATCCCCTGGAGGAAGAAATGGCAACCACCCCGGTATTCCTGCCTGGAAAATCCCACGGACCGAGGAGCCTGGCGGGACACAGACCGTGGGATCACGAAGAATCAGACACGAGTAAAGGGACTCAGCACGCACTCGGAGCAGCCGGCTCCTCCCGAGTCTGATCGTTTGCTGCCTGAAATCTTCCGCCTGGACTTCAGATTGCATACATGTCAACTTGATACTAACTTACTCAGCACACACATGCCCTGCTTCACTCTATAAATGAAGAATTTGGGGGCATTTACTTTTCATATGGTAAAAAAACATAAAACTTACAGCAAAGGAATTGAGAATATAAAACTCCAATTCAAGAGATTTGCTTTATAACTTTAAAGAATGAAGGGACCATGAGTAGAGAATTAAGCTATGGCAATCTCTTCCAGTTTTTTTCATTAATCTGTATGATCCTTAAACTCAAGTATATCTTTTAATAGCAAAGCACTGACTTCTCTATAATACAATCATAAAAACTGGAAATTTTAATCCATGTTTCATTAAAGCTGAACAGGCAAGAGAGACCATGAATAAAAGGAATCTGCAGTTCCCCATCAGCTGCCTGACTCTCAAGTATGCTTTTATAAACAATTGTGTCTGTTACCACATTTCTCTCCTTGAATGACTCTGTATCTAAGTAGCAACTAAATTACCCCTTCCATTCAATTTGAGGGGATCAAGTTTTAATTTCAAAAGGTTCCTAGTGTTCACCTAGGACAGGACGAAATGACGTCTGTGCTGCTTTCCCATCGTCTCTAACGCTCCAGCCACCCAGGAGCGCTGTCCCGGCACACTCAACACTGACGGGACGATGGCTGGTGGGCTGTGCGGGTCTCGTGAGCCCCCAGATTTCAGAGTTGAGTGCTGCGGTACACTTTTTTTTAATTTTTATTTTATTATTATTATTTTTTTTTATATTGCTGTGCACTTTTACAGCTCTTATCAGATTCCCAAACAGATCACACGCCAAAGAGGCTCCACTGAGACACTCTTCTTCGGGAATTAATACACATGAGATTTAACAAGGGGCTCAGTAAACAACTGTGGAATTACTGTCTTACACTTGAACTAACCCATGGGCATGGCATCTACTTCCTACTCATCTATCTGTCCCTTCCTGCCCACCCCCAAGAACAAGAACATGAAAGACAAAGCAAAACAGATTGATTTGGTCAACTTCTGCGCACAGTCTCCTCAAAGTGCTCCAAGAGGCTACATTTTCTAGCCTCTCTTGCAATTAAGTTGTGCCATGTAACCAACTCTAGCCCAGGGACCCTGAGCATAAACAGTGGTATAACTTCTGAAAAGTGATGGCCAGAAGGCAATGCTCTTTCCCAGACTCTCTCTGCCGAAACGTTAGGTACCTCAGAAGTCACGTGTGGGAGGAAACCAGAGCATAATTCCGGAGCTGCTGGACGCAGGACTGCACCATCGACTTTACAGGGCAAAAAAAACAGCTCTTGGTGGAGATAAGCTACTGAAATTGGGATGGTCTGTTTATTGCAGCTGCTGCCGCTGTGGATAATCACAGCCTATCTACGCGTCCTCGGATTAAAGATAAAAAGTTTATCGGACCAAGTTTAAATCTCTCTATGTGTTAATTTTAAATGGGGCAGAGTTTTCTGCAGGTGCTATTTCTATATTTCTGTAAACTACTCACTACAAACCAAACTTACAGTAGTTTATTTTATAACATGCTGCATAATCCCAAAAGCTTATACCCACACACCCCTCGCCCTGAAACAGATAAAGATAACACATGGCTTAAGGTCCAAAACCAAACAGCTATTTGTACATGCATTCAGGCAACACAAAACGAGCATTTACCCAGCGGTGCCGGCCGCTGTAGGTCCAAAGCTAAGGGTCAGAGTCCCTGCTGCCTCCCCGAGGATGCAGATCAGTAAACACTGCAAGAGCAACAACAGGATAGGATGCTATGGGATCAGCACTCAAGCCTCGGGGAATGGAGAAACCAAGGGAGGCTCCCCAGAGGAACTGTCCCCGGAGCAGAGTCTAGAACAAGAGTCATTAATTAAGAAAACAAGGGTGAGGAGGTTTTTATGAGAAAACAGAATGACGAGAAAGCACAAATGTGAGATAACTGGATGTACGATGGAAAGAAAAAAAACAATACTCCAGGGAGGCTGGAGAGGAGCGTCTAGACAGAAGGGCAATTTGACGCGGCCTGAGAGACACAGGCCAGGGCAAAACTCTGCTTCAATTTAAAATACAAATGTATTTAGTTGCATTGAGGAGCTTCAGCTGCATGCAACAAATTCCAGTAAATTCTCTTTTCATTTTTATTCTGATACAAGTATTTTCTAATTCTCTTTGTTATGGCTTCTTAGATACACCCATCATTCAATAGTGGATATTTAATTTCCAAATACAGCATTTTTTTAAAGTATCTTTGATATTAATTTCTCATTTAAATGCTTTCCTCTCTGCGGTCACCCTCTGCATTTCTTCAGTCTAACTTTATTGAAGTTTTCAATGGCTAAGTTCAAGATTTCTCTTGGTAAATGTCACAATGCACTTGAAAATATGTGGATTATTTTCAAATTTCTTTTGATATTGATTTCTGACACAATTCCACAATAATAGAGAACAGATTCTAAATGACTCCAATAACTTAAGACCATGAAATTTTTGCACCTTGTTTTATGTCCCTGGATATTTTCTATTGTCTCCTTGTTTATGGGAACTTGAATAGAATTTGTATCCTACTATTCTGTGAAAATCATATAAATCTTAATTATGAACTGAACTGACTGAATTGATTCATGATGCTTTTCAAGTCTACTATAACCCTCTACTTTTCTGGATATTCATTCCAGTTAAGTTTTGAGAGTTTGATATTGAAACTCCAGCTAAAAATCTTAATTAAGCTACTTGAAAAAATAACTAATATACAGTGGAACTATATGTAACCTTGTTCTGGATTTTCCAAGTTTCCTGGACATCCCTGTAGCTCAGACAGTAAAGAATCTGCCAGCAATGCAGGAGACCCAGGTTCGATACCTTTGGGAAGATCCCCTGGAGGTGGAAATGGCAACCCACTCCAGTATTCTCTCCTGGAGAATTCCATGGACAGAGGAGCCTGGCGGACTACAGTCCACAGGGCTGCAAAGAGTTGGACACGACTGAGCGACTAACATTACTACTACTATGCACTCATAATTTAAAAAATAAAAAATAAAAGAGAAAAAACCAAAATACAAATGTTAATTAAAGGACCTTCTCAAGTTTTTCAGGAGAAAATAAGATGTCTGTGCTACTGCACAATAGTCATAATCAATCAGTATGTTTATACGATTTGGGGTAATGTTAATAAAAACATGACAAAATGAATACATGGAAGTTGTCACTGGCAATGGTTTATTCATTTAGATATATTGATTCACTCCTCAATTTTTCCTTCTCTACTTATTCTGAAGAGAAATAAAACCAAGTATTTTCAGGAGGAATAAAATCAAGTGGCTTACAGTATAAACTTTACAGCTTTATATAATTTAGAAAGGTAAATGGATATGGTATTTTATTTCAGTAGCTAGTGTAAAATCATGAAAATAGTACTCAGCTCATAATCTGTCTATAAAGCTCTACTTTAAAAAAAAAAAGATCATTGTTAATTTATGTAAAAAACAGCAGCCATAAAACAAATAGTAATATACTTAGTATATATTTACTATATGTTATCTAAACGGGAAAAGACAACTTTTCCTTTTTAACTTTTGCATCAAATTATATTTTCCAAGAAACAATCAGAAACATAATTCAACTATTCAAATCAAGGGATTTGTGACTACAGTGTGGATCAGACCAAAGTGAAGGACACATTCTAATCTTTAGTTGATATAAACAGTGGTGTAAACCATAGCATTTAGCAACCATTAACTTTGCATATTTTTGTTTTTTCATAATTATCTTCTTTAGATATTTTCACTTTCCACGATGAATTATGGTTAAAATTTTTATCTGGCTTTGGAGGTATCCATTTCTGAGATCTTAGTTATGTTTTGCTATGCTGTAACTTTCTTAACCAGAAGACAGGAAAAAAGTACCATATTAATAATCTATCCCATTCATTTGAAAATGAGGATTTGTTTTAGAAACAGCTTTTAAGTTTCACCTAGGTCGCTAATTAGCCTTCAACCTTGTATTATGATGGACAGACCAGGCTGCAAAACATCCCTTGGTAGCACTGGCTTTTTGGATTACTGAAATACATTATGGACTACATGAAAAGGCAGTTACTAAGCAATGCATACGTGGTTATTAAACAATATATTCATGTCCATGTCCCCACAAAATTTACAGTCATGGTGAGACTATATGGCAAGCAGAGTTAAACTAAAGGATTTTAAAAGCAATACATAACTATGAGTGTAAACAAGGGTGTGAGTCATCCAGACAACAAACAAGATAGAATTGAAGGTACAGAGGTGATAGGAGGTCTCCTTCACTAAGGATCTCCTTTAACACAACCCTCAGAACCTGGAATTGCTTGGTTCAAGATCCTTTCTAAGATCAACCTTCTTATCCACTTTTTTATCCTTTTTCAACTTCTTTGATCTCTTGCACCCTCCATTATCCTTATTTTAATGAGCATCTTTTCTTCTCCATGGACTCCCGTATCTTCCTTTAGTGGGAAAAACATGCTTCTATTGGAACCTCCACTATTCTACAAGAATCTTCACTGCTCTGAACTCTCCAGCTAACACCCACTTCTCTTTGTTTTATTGCTGACTGTCTTGATAGAGTTGTCTAAACTCGTTCTCATACATAACTTCCAACTTACTAGTGACTCATCTTCTTGGAATCTGGTCTGCAATGAGGGTTCTACCTCCTCCCCTCCCAACTCTACCCAAACTGCCTTCTCAATAGTTAATGGTGCCCTTCTAACTGCCAGAATTAATGTCCTTTTCTCATTTCTTGTCCTCTGTATCATCTGGCACCATTAACTACTTCCTTCCTGAGTCTTTTGCATTTCCTGATAATGTATCATTCTCCTTTCCCCAAAATTTATTAATTTGCTTATTCTCTGCCCCTTTCTTTGATTTTTCTCCCCCCTGACTGCTGATTATAGAGAGATGCACTAAAATTTTCTCTCTATCCTTTCTGCCTATCATGCATCTTCTGAGTATGACACAGCACTCTTCATTAACACAGCACGATCAATTCTATGCGAACGACTTTCAGGTGTTTTTTTGTAAATTCAAACCATCCCCAACCAAATCAGTTACCTGTGTATTCTCCCTGAAAAGAAAGCAAACACACCTATTATTTCTTAACTCGGCTAATGACAATGCCTCAACCCTAATCATCCAAACTATAAACAACAAGGTCATTTTCAGCTAACTTCCCTGGATACATTTTGAGAAATAAGTGATAAACAGTAGCATAATGCAAAACATTCACAGTGCCTCTTTTTAAGTAAATATTTTTTCAAAGCATCACATCCATTTTCCTGAAATATCTTTTGAGTGGGCTATGTGATTTTTATTGTTCAAGATGGACTACTATGAAAAATAGGAACTAAATAATTTCCTATTATTAGGATGACTAAGAGATTAGTCAGAAATGATATTCAGCTTTTCTAGTTCAGTGATTTCCTCTAGGCGTTGCAGAGATAGTAAAAACTTTCTCCAGTAAAGCTCAGATAAAATCAAAAGCTAGTGTTTTGCAAAGCTGTTCATTCCAAAGGCCAAGTTTCTATTCTTTTTCCTTTTTTATTTTTCAACATGCCATGGATATAATGTTACATTCAACTATCCATTTACAAAATAATAAGAAATAAGTTTCCAGCTGTTTTATTCACCGAATAAAGTCACTGGTGTTTGCATTTTTCTTAAATGTTGTTTATGTACTTTTTCAAATGATGAAACAAGACACAGTAGGTAACATAAGTCAAAGACTAGCTCTATAAATTGGTACTAAGATAAATAAATGCAACAGTTAGAAATAATTACGTAGTAACCCCTGAAGAACTGTTATTCCAGTATTTCCAAAAGTCTACAGAGTGTGTTTACATAAGTACTCGATTTAGCACAAGGGATGCATTCCTGCAGAATGAGCCCCAGGAGAGGCACCGTGGCCAGAGCTTACGCTGATGCGAGCTCGCTCCTGTCAGCAGAGCCTCTTCCTTTCTTTCCAAATTCCCACCTCAGTGTATTTCTGCAACTACTCTTTCTGTTCCCATGTTGTAGGAAGATTTATTAGATTTATTATGCTCTCCATAATGCCCCAAGACTTGCAAAAAGCCTTAACTTCATACTGACATTTACTTTGTTTCCCCTACCTTGGTTTCCAAGAGTTAAAACCCTGCCACAACAATATCAAGTCCACTGCTGTTTTTTAATACTCTATACTTTGGGATGTTACTGTGCTGGCTAAATGTTTAAAAATACATAGTGCATGGTGTCCCTTTAACACAATTATTGTCAGAATCGAATAAAAATAGGGATAGAGAACGCATTAACTTCTTCTAAACCACTGTAATTTTCTTAATCCATTTCTATTTATCTTATTGAGGATATAATTAAGTGGACAAATATTTATTTTTAGAATAGGACAAACTGCCTTTTTGCTTATCTGTGTTTTCTCCTCTGCTGATTCCCAAAAGCCCTATAAACTCAGGTAGGATAATTCAACCTACATAAGCAATATCTTATAAACTCAGGTAGGATAATTCACCCTACGTAAGCAATATCTTATAACCTAAGACATTCTCATCATACTCTAACAACTGGTTGTTGCCACAAGAGAAAATGAGGAATTTCACTTTTTTCTTTCAATGAATTCTTTATGATACCTTAAAATAAGCATTGTTTTCTAAAAATAATAAACAGGAAGAAAAGAGTGTTATCACTAAGTTTATCCATTCATTTATCCTCTCACTCATTTTCACTAACACATTTATTTATTCAATAAATACACATTAGCTTATTCAGCTGTTTGAGGGAATAATACATATTGTTGACATAGCAAATTTTGTATTATCTATGTTTGTTAAAAAACCATTTTTTCCTTACGGGCAGATGCTTATTTTCTAAACCTTAACTTTTTTACCATCATATTCACCTTCACTTTTGTAAAATTATTTTAGGCAATGGAAAAGTCTCAAAACTGTAAAAGAAATTTTAAATATGATCTTGACTTTTTCACATTACTTAACTTTAAGGAAAAGAAGAGTTTGAACTCATTTTTTCTCCCCATCTCACAATTCTTCAAAATAGATTAAAATTTGTACTACTAATTATATTATTAAAAAAATTATTATGTTTTCAGTATTCATCTTCATGAGAGCAAAATACAAGTGTACCATTAGTGGTCAGGATTTAGGCAAATATTTACTAATTACAGTAAGTATTTCTGCACTTGCAATTACTTCGCTTGTCAGAGAAATGAATTATTTCCCAAATAAGATGAAATTCAAGTTTACAAGAGATGCTGTGCTATGCATTATCCTTATCGGATTTCATGTGGTCCAGGGAGGCAATATGGTGGATATGCTTCCAAGGACACATGATATGCACAAGGTAAAATGGTGATTAAATGGAAACTTGTCACAAGAAACTAAATAACCAAGTCAGAGTTCAGTGCTTTGTCCCCAGTCATAAATGATTTGTAGTCTTCTTTGTTGTAAAGCTCCTGACTTCCATTGGAAAATGCAAAAACCCAAACAAGCTTACCAAAAGGGAAGGGGGAGGGAATGATACCGAAGGGGGAGTATAGGAATAACAGATGCACACTACCATATATAAAACAGGCAAACAAGGGTTAACTATAGCACAGGGAACATATAGCACGTCTATCTTATAGTAAATATATATTACAATAAACCGTAATGAAAAAATTTTTCAAAGAACATAGACAAACACATATATATGTACTACCACTGGAAAAGACCCTGATGCTGGGAGAGATTGGGGTCTGGAGGAGAAGGGGTCAAAAGAGGATGAGATGGTCAGATGGCATCACCAACTCAATGGACATGAGTTTGAGTAAACTCCGGGAGACAGCGGAGGACAGGGAAGCCTGGCATGCTGCAGGCCACGGAGTCGCAGAGTTGGACACAACTTAGTGACTGAACAACATACATGTAACCAAATCACTTTGCTATACACCTGAAACTAAAACAATACTGTAAATCAACTATACTTCAGTGAAAAGAAAAAAGATGCCGACAACTTAACAAACATGAAGCAAAAACTGACCTGCTTCCATAAGAACTGGTATATTTGAGTTACAGGGAGAAAATGGTCTACTCAAAGACCTAAACATGAAATCTAATTTTAAAATATCTTTGGAATAGAAATATAACAAAAATAATTAAAGGATAATTTTAACTTAATTTGTGGTTTTGTTACTAAAAATAAAGTATTAACTGAATTAGCATTTTTAAAATAACTTTATTTTTCAATATGTCGTTTTTCAATCCCTGTAAAGACATTTCAAAATAACCTAGGTTCTAAATTGAAACTAAAATTAAACTTTCCTCTGAGTTGAGATGTCCTTTTTAAAGAGGTCTATTTCCATGCAACAATCTTAATAAGGTACAGTTAGGTAACCTTTGTTATATGACAGTTCATTAAAGGTTTGCCAATAATTCAACACAGTTTCAAAACTCTAAATACATAAAGAAAGTACAAGTTCAAGCCCTCAACCCTGATCTTTGAAAATGTAATACAAACTACATATTTTCTTACCCAGGGTCAGGAATCATGAACACAGCTTCTAAAGCCTTTGTTATTTTAATGCTTAATTGAAGGTGCTCTGTATTTTCCTCTTGGGCAACCTAAACTTACTGTTTTAGAGGACAATGGTGGCTTTAATTAGCCTAGGCAAACTTGGAAAACAAAACTCAGGACTCTATTTTCCTAACCACAGTACAGTAAAGCAAAGTCTAGGCGAAAAACTGAAATGGGAACTATCCCAGGCAAGTGTGGTCACCCCACAGTACAGCCTCATTCCGAGAGTCATCAGGTTTATTCCATCAAATAACCTCTTGCATTTATCCCTGGTAAAATAAACTCTTTTCAGGAAAATGACAGGACAATAAGGAGAAAATCAAGAAGAAAAGAAGAGAATTAACCAAAATTGTCTTTAAAATAATGTCTAACCTATTTATGTGAAAGGTAGCAATTTTTTTAAAAAATAAGGAAACAATGGTTTAAATAGATATTGGTAAAAATTTCTGACTATAAGATACTGAAATGCAGAATTGATGTGGATACCTTTGTGAATGATTCTCTAAATCTTCCAAAAGGGTGGCACTGCTAGGCCCCTTCTCCCAATGATGTAACCTCAGATTATCTCTGTTTTAAGTGCAGTTCCCTCCCAGCAGTCATTCATAAGCTTTTGTAAGTTTGGGACTCCACACTACCACATGAATTTGGCCTCTGGCAGTTGACCTCCTGGAGAAGGAAATGGCAACCCACTGCAGTATTCTCGCCTGGAGGATTCCATGGACAGAGGAGCCTGGCGGGCTACAGTCCACGGGGTCAGAGAGAGTCAGATAAGGCTGAGCAACTAACACACAGTTGACCTCCTGGCTAAGAAACAGTCTCACAACTTTCAGTTTCACCTCTTTTCTCGGACTGTCAGCTCCCATCACCCCTACCTCATAAAATGAGGCTAAGTAAACAGTTCTGTTAGAAACAAATCACAGAACAAAAGCAAGACAACGACAGCTTATTGAATATCCAGTGTATGCCCATGCACTGCTCTAAGTGATTTATTAATTTATTTAACACTCAAAACAATCTTATAGTTTCACTATTATCTCTATTATAAAGACGAGATAACTGAAACTCAGAGAGGTCCAATAACTTACACAAGGAAACACACACAGTCAGTCAGTGGTGGAGGTGAGGTGTGAACCTTTGCTACCTGGCTCCAGAATCAACGCTAACTGCCAAGCTTCACCAGCATATTTGCAATTCTATGTAGAAACAGGGAAAGAGTTTCTGCAAATTACATCTAATAAATGACGCACATACACACATGTTCATACACCGTGGTTTAACTATACAGCGGTCCATCTAAATAAAAAGTGCTTTTTTAAAAATATCTGTTTGACTTATTTCATGCAGCACATTTTAAAAAATATTTATTTACTTATTTGGCTGTACCAGGCCTTAGTTGCAGCATGCGGAATCCAGCTACTCAGGAATGGAACCCAAGCCCCCTGCATTGGAACTGTGGCATCCTAGCCAATGGACAACCAGGGAAGTCCCTCTTTTTTTTTTTTTAATTATAAATATCTTTAAAAAAATTCATATATCAAAGGCCAACTGCCAGATAGGAAATCAAGAGTGACAACTGGTGATGATTATTGAGCACTGCTCAACTTATTTACATTTTCTCCCTTAACACTGACACTTTTATTTCCAATTTTTAAATTCTCCTCAGGGAGGGATCCCACTAATTTTATTTCTACCACTCCCTCTTATGTTATTAAAAGGATAAAACAGAACAGATTAAGTTGCCAAGAACATATGCAGGGCAAAGGTTGGGAGGTGAAATCGACACTCAGGTATCTAAGTTATTTCGTATGTAAAAGATTTTATGACGAGTGTAACTTTTGTTAGTTACTACATACAGTTTCAGTAACATCTCAAACTTACCACCTAATTAAAACTCACTTTGATGAATTGACCAAATAAACTAAAAGCAGCCATCAGGAAATGAGAAAAAGGAGAAAAAAAAAAAGCACTGCCAGGGTATTTCCTCAAACAAATAGTATGCTAGACCCATATGTAATTCAGGGACGCACAGTCATAAAGGCAAATGATTGAAGAGAATGATAGAGATAACATCTTGCAATTTCTGTTTTGGTGTAAATCCTTTACGGGATAAGCAAACGTGTTCATGTGCATGTGTGTGTGTACCTGTGTGTTTGGGTGTGGGTGTGAGTATGCATACATCTCTGTAAACATCTCTGCACATACAGAGAGAAACTGGGAAATGATGCTGAGTTTATAGGCACATTTGAAAACAAAAGCAGGGATGGACCCTACTTTCCACAAAATAATGTGCTTGTGCTGGTGATGATTTTTCCACTTCCATGCCCAAAGCAAAATTTTTTAAATGTGTAATAATTTCACCCTTGCTTTAAGAGTTTGTTGTTGAGATACCCTGGAAAGTTCCAGCTATCTTAATATTATAGAAAGTACTACTGAAACATATGGTCTTTTTCAAATTAAAGAGACACAAATGTTCCAGGAAACATTTGGCCTGATTTTAACTCTCAGCTGAAGTTTTCTAAACAGCCATCCTCCAGGTGGTAGCACACAACATCCTGGGTGTGAATGTACGTTAATGTGTCTGATCTACACATGCCAAATGATGGGCTTGTCTCTTCGGTTTACCTAAAAACACCTTCATGGCAATTCAAGTATCAACGTAAAATTGTTATGCTAAAGAAAAGCTACTTTTCTTCTGAATGTGTTTCATGTTTTTAATTGGGCTTTCCTGCTGGCAGAGACAGTCAAGAATCTGCCTGCAGAGCGGGAGACCTGGGTTTGATCCCTGGGTTGGGAAGATCCCCTGGAGAAGTGAACAGCTACCCACTCCAGTATTTTGACCTGGAGAATTTCATGGACAGAGGAGCCTGGCAGGCTACAGTCTGTGTGGTCACAAAGAGTCGGACACGACGGAGTGACTTTTGCTTCACTTCACTATGTTTTTAATACAAACTTTGATTGAAAGATGCTTTTACCTTATTATTTGGAGAATAGACATCAAAAAAGGAGTAAATTTTGTACTAAATAAAATTTTACCAACCATTCCCCACAAATATTTCAACTTTTATAATTATACTCTGACTTTCCATATCACCAGCATAAGCTCATTTCACTCATATACTACAAATTACAATTTTACATATCTAAAACTGTATTTTGATAACTTCTTTATATATGGGCATATACATTAACGACACATTTACAGATGCATTTTTCTTCAAATCTGGCATGAAAATTGGGTTTTTGATGCCAGAAATATCATCTTTAACTGTCTGAAAAAATGAATGTAAATTGATTCCAATAGCTTTTAATTTTTTAAATATGTCCTCAGCTTGAAACGTTTTATAAACAGTTGGGAATATTTTATTCCTGCATTCATTAATCAGGCTACAACGACAGTCTCAATTCTGCCAGGACCTAAACCTGTCATTACAAAGATTACATACATTCAGTCCCCTGGTCCACCCCTAGGATCTGCCTTTAACCCTTCTCTGTGTCCCTGAGGGAGGCTTCCCTGGTGGCTCAATGGTAAAGAATTCGCCTGCAATGCAGGAGTGGAGATGTGGGTTCAATCCCTGGGTCAGGAAGATCCCCTGGGGGAGGAAATGGCAACCTACTATTCTTGCCTGGGAAATCCCAAGGACAGAGGAGCCTGGCAGGCCGCAGTCCATGTGTCGCAAGAGAGTCCTACATGACTCGACAACCAAATAACAACTGTCCCTGAAGGAGCCCCAGGGCAGGCTAGGCTTCTGCAACTACAGTCTTCCGTTCCAGTCCCTTTGATGGCTGTGATATCCTTAAATGAGTTCTTCTGTCTCATTTCTAGAACATCTATTCTTTCCTTTAATTATCAACATGCACAGAGTGTACGCTATTTCCCAGAGCCTGTACAAGGCATTGTAAAGAAATATAATAAGCCTCTCTGACCTCAAGAAGTTGAGAATCTAGTAAAGGAGGTTAGACAGGTGAGCAGAAGTCCCTGCTCTGACGAGTGTTCAAGGCTAACCTCTGATGCTCAGTCCAAGTTAACACTCTCTCTCTCCAGGACTTAACCCCAGCTGCTGCTTGGTATTCTGTTTCAAAAGGGAAAGAACACTGTTACTACCTGCCACCTGCTTAACCAGACTGTGCCCACATATTCCCATCAGCTGGTGACCATGATACCAGTCACTAATATTACCAATTGAGAGCAGTTCATCCACCTTCCTGATGGCAAAACCACTCCATATTTGGGTCAGTTCTGATCTTTGATGACTTTCCCCCATCTTTATCTACGGGCCTGCTACTGACAGTGAAAACATATTGATTCTTGAAGAATGGCAGATCATATAATTACCAGGATCCAACCCATCTTGGATTTTCATAACCATGCATCTCATTCTGTGAACATACCATATTTTAAAAGAAATATGTACATCTCAATTAATTATTAATGAAAGTCATTTATTAAAGGAGTTATTTAATTTACATAACTTTTTGCCATTGTACCCAATATAATAGGTACTATTATTAGCTTCACATTTAGATAAAGAGCTGTAGAGGGGTTATGTAATTTGCCCAATACCAAATAATTTGCAAGCAATGGAGCTAGAATTCCAATTTTTGAAAGCCTTCCCTCTAGTTGCCCCTGAACCACTAAGCCATGCTACTTTTCCCAACAGCATTCAGGACATCATGATTCAATCATCATAAAAGGTATGGTTAGGCATAAGAGGCATCAGAGTTTGAAGAAAGCATGAGTTTTTGCTCTTCGGTTGTTATCCTGTCGCTATTGTTGTTGCTTTGTGGAAAGTGTGTATGTGTGTACATGTTCTTGTTTAGTTTTTCGGTCTTACAAACTTGGGTCTGAATTCCGACTCAATCACTTTTTAGTTGTGTGACCTTGAGAAAATTACATCATAGCATCAACAATTCAATAGCTATTTTCTATATGCTAGCCACTGTGCTGAGTGCCTGGCATACACTCTCATCAAATTAAACTAAATTTTCATAAAAAGACAAGGAGATAATATTGCTCCTATTTCAGAGCAAGTGGGACTATGACTAAAAGAGGATAGTAAGTCACCTCTTCAAGCTCAAATAGCCAGTGATAACCGGCAACCTAGACTGAGTTGGGAGGGGTATAAAAGGAGCGCCTTAATGGCACTAGGTCATAAACATGGGCAGGACTGAATCTGGGAACCAGCACTCACTGCCGGAATTTACAATTAATAGGATCTCTGAGTACGGACGCTGGAGCCATACGTCCTAAGTTGGAATCCCTGGGGCCAGCTATGGTATCCTGAGCAGATTATTCAACTTCTCTTAGCCTGTTTCCTCATTTGTAAGGTAAAGTAGTACTACACACTTCCGGGTGTTTCTGCGAAGAATAAATGAGATAATTATTGTAATGACCAGAAGTAGTAGGTAGTCAATAAATTACAATTAAAGACATATCTTAACCTTAAATAATTCAATAAGCTTTCATTTCCACACAACAAAAAAGGATACTGAACTTTTTAGAGGAATGTAAAAACACCCCTAAAGTATCAAAAATGTCAGTGTCTGAGACCGTCCCTAGATCTGGCCTTTCTTTCATTTGCTTGAATCAAGTTCAGCTCTGTTTTCTCCTTTCTTTTCTACACAGAAATGTCTAACAAGGCTGGCAACTTTGATTTATTTGTTATAACAGGAAATAGATCATTTAAGGTTTATGTACATTTGACATTTCTCAGTGTCAATTATAAATGTTCTGCTCATAGCCCACGATTCTGCACAACTCTCATACTCTCCAAGAAGGCACAAGGAAGAGATGGAAAATAGAAACCAGTGGAAATTGAGAGGCGTGAGTCTTATGAGCTGAGTGACAGTGTAAATACTCAGGGATCATTATGATTGGGATTAAGCAGACCTTAGTTTTTGAACTAGCCTAAGACTTTTAACACTTTCAGTGAATAAGTACTTCATACTTTTTTCTAAAGTAAGCATTGTAAGTTTCTGTTCCAAAATACTCTAGCACTTAAGTAATTTTTAAATTGAAATTTCTTAAAGGAGAAATCAGAGTTTATAGTCTTAGTTTTGCACACATTTTCCCCCTAGGTCTGTCTTGGATAGTGAGCATCTTGGACATCAAGCAAAAGGACTGGATTACAATTATACTTCCCCAAGAATCATAGTAAAAGAGCCTAAGCAAGGTCCTACTAAGTGATAATACTGTGTGTGTGTGTGCGCACGCGCGCTCAGTCATGTCCAACTCTTTGCAACCCCATGGACTGCCAGACTCCTCTGTCCATGGGATTCTCCAGGCAAGAATACTGGAGTGGGTTGCCACGCCCTCCATCAGAGGGTCTTCCTGACTCAGGGATCAAACCCATGTCTCCTGCATCAGCAGGCAGATTCTTTACCACTGAGGCACCTGGTAAACCCCAAGTGCTGACAGCCGTGTGGTAAAATCAGGGAGAATTTGAATTTTGAAGTAATAATTTCAAGTCAGGCAACCAGAATTCATTTAATTAATAAATATATCAAGTAATTTCACACAAATACACTTACTGTATTACAGAGACTGCACATTCTCCCCACCTTATGGTACCATAAATAGATACCTTGAAAGTTGCAAATTGAATAATTTTTTAATTTTGGAAATAAGGGAAGTCAATTATAATTTCTGCTTAGAAACAGAAAACATACTGCCTACAGTTGCATACAGGTCTAATCTTTTCAACTTTAAGAATTTAAATTTTTGGAAGATTGTCAAATTTACGGATCATAAACTGAAATAAATGGGATGGCAGAAGTTCTACTACACTCTCGTTAAACAAAAATATTTCAATGATCCTTCCACTGTGCTTTTCAAACTCTTAATACAATGAAAGCCACACTAAACAAAGCAGAAATAAAAAAGAAATTCTAAAGGCCCCAATCATGCTACACTGGAGAAGTGAAATCAGGTTTATGAGCCATGCTCAGAAACTCTAAATACTGAAGAAAATCTCTTCTAGTCCTAGAATCCATTCATTGCTCTGCCGACATTGCTCTGGACCTTCAAATGTATTGTAACTTTAAGAAACAGAATCACATACAAAGAAGTGCATTGGTTAGAATTCAGTGACTTGGATTCTGGTCTTGTCTCTGAGCTTAAGAAATTATGAATTATTGGTCCTCCATTTCCTTATCTCCAAAATAGTCATTCTATAATTTATTCAATTTATTTATTACTATTATTTATTCTATGCAGCTAACCGCTAAGATCTTAATGACACCACTAATATGTGATATCTTGTACCTTTCTGTATGCCTTAAAAAAGCAACTGCTAAATTCTAAATATTACGATATTGTGTCCTGCTTACATGCAGTTACTTTCTTCATAAAACATTAAATACAATGAACATCACTAATTGATTATGTTCCACTAAAAATGCTTTTAAAGTAATTTTAAAATTGTAAGAACATTTTACAAATGGCCATAAGTACAATCTATCATTCTGTCTTCACTTAATTAAATCATTTTAAAATTTTATACATATATATAATTTTATATGTATATTCTGTTTCTTGTTCCAGTAGAATATAAGAATTCTAGATAATAAAACAGAAATAAAGCATTCTACAAGCAAACTTGAGAATAATGCAAACTCCTAACTTCTACGGTGCCATACATTTTTTAAAACTGTAAACTCATTATAAATGTTAAGAATCAAAGGATTAAAATCTCCCTTTTCTGTTTTTACATGTGAAATTAATTACTCAATTAGATGCATTAGAAAGACAGCAGAACATTCCATTTCCTTATGCTTCAAAGTCTAGAGGGACTAAAACTTGAATATTTTCAATTGTAAATAAAATATTTGGTTGAACATCTTTTAGTCTTAAAAATACACATGCTAAAATAGCACCATCAAAGATGAGTCTTCTATTTCATTTTGTACAGCTATTGGTCAAAACTTCTTTTTCATTTTTAAAGTCTGTAACATTTTTGCTTATTGAGATAAAAGTGTTTCAGTGTGACAGTAAGCTAATAATAGCCTTGATTCCAACTACAGGGAATCAATTAAGAGATTAAGTCCTTATTGAGAAGAAAACAAAGGGAGCAAAAAAGAAGGCATGAACTGATAGTAAGGCTGCCAACGACCTCATATTAGAAGTGTCTTAATAACACTTTCCAGAATAATGTCCATGAATGGAGGCAAAATAAAGAATAAAGTCTATAAATAAGTAACAGTTGCCAAAAAAGCGATAATGCTGAAGAGATGATTTGTGCCATTCACTCCAACACACTGCTGTGGTCTCTCTCATCCCTCACACACCCCCACAAGGATTCTTAATCCAGAATTTTACATGTAAATGGAACGAAATCTTCCCCCAAGAAATACAGGCAGGAAAATAATCTCTTAAAAAAAAAAAAAAGAAATTAAATTCTCAAAGAAAAGAGACTGCTACATTTAGAACAACAAGCAGTAATTTTTGACAAAGGACAATAATGTATCCTGGCACCACCATGAACTGAGCTGCCTTTCTCATTCCTTCTGAATTAATTATGGACTTCGGAATTTGAGTTTGAAGAATGTGAAGAAATAACCATTTCATGTTTCTGGTTTTCAACATGAAGGGAGAGGTAAATAAAATACAGGCATTTGAAAAACAGATACTTTCTATTTTATTTTTAACTGTTTCCACTCTCAACAAGATTCTCTGACAAGATACACAAAGCCAAAAGGTCCTTCACAAATTCCACTTCAAAGGATGGAAAAAGTATTTTTTAAAAATCTACTCAGCGTCAAGTTTAATCTAAATAAAATCAAATAGAAATGTGACTATCACACCAAATTCCTAAAAGTGTTTTACTTTGGTTCTATCATCAGATACAGAGCTGCCCAAGGATAGCCTACCTATGGAGTCTACAACAAGTTAATGGCTGCAGGTTGTTCAGCATCCAGAGCAGCTTCCTGGAGAAATCAGAATCTTACCTTTACATATCTTCTGCAGAGGTTTCTTGGTGCTTTGAAAACTCCTGAGGTCTATGTCAAGCGGCCATTCTCTTGCTCCCAGGGTCTTAGGGGCTTGGAGAGATCCCAACACCTGCTGCTACCACTGAGAGTCGAGGCTAGGAAAGCTTGAGGGTGCTGACGGCAGGATCACTGAGCCACAGCCAAAGCTTGGGAAGCCTTAACAACGGAAAGCAGGTGTAGAGGGCCACGTGGTACCCGGCGCAGGGCGCTCAGTTGTAGCAGCAGGGGAGGGATATCCCCGCCCTCACAGGGGTTCGGAGGCAGCCATCGGGGGACCCAAGGGTCTGTCAACGGACAGGGCCAAGGAGGTGGAGACACGACCACACAGCATGAGACCCTCAGGGAGCAAGGGGATGGGGCCAAGTAGCACAGACTCAAGAAGCGCCTGAAAAGAACCACCAAAATTCACCAACAGAATATAAGAAGCAATGGCAAAGTGCAACAAAATACACGAGGACAGGCCACTCTAGCATCCCACATACAGCCAAAACACAGCTGAGGGGGCAGACGGCACTCTAGTTCTAGAAAGAAAAGTAAGGAAGACATATTATAGTATGTCTACTGGAGTTGAGGTTAAAAATCTAGTAAGTGGCATAAAATTCCTAAATCACATTATTATAACATGTATATTAAGATAAGGGAATTTACAAATACAAAAAAGTCACAGGGCGCTGATCCACAAGACTACAGAGATTAAAAGGCAAAGTTATCCACTACGAGAGGAGAAAATGAGAAGACGGCAAGGTTAAACCCAGTTGATTTTTTAAATTGAGAAACCATTAAAACTCCTTCTTAAATACAACATGTTTCATCAAACACATAACTTTCTATTATGATCAGATGAGGGAGACTGAAGGAATTCAATGAGATAAGAAGAATAAAAAGAAAAAGAAGTGAACAAAGAGTGTTCAGAGATGAGGCAGAGATGGAAAAAAGAGAAAAAAGAGGAGGCAGAAAGAAAAATGAGCTTAACTCAGCAGTTTTTAATGCTTTGTCGGATAACTACTCACTGAGATTCTCCTAAATCTGGGCTTCACAATATTCTATTTTCCATGGAGACACCTATGGCTTGTTAACCACTATTCACAGCTCTTCAACTGCTCACAAACCTTCAGAAACTTATCTTGAGGAGCCCAGTGAATGTTAAATATTAAACAGCTACAAGAGACAGACCCTAAAACAATTTTGCTTTAATGAGCTGGATAAAATCAAGCTAGAGGCTAAATATAAACTCTGAAAGAACTTTAATAATCCCTAATATGAATCAAAATTAAAACGATCAGACTCATTTAGGAACTGTCAGTTTCTCAAGACGAGAAGCAAATTAACCATGCATAATATTTTATATTGTTTTAGAATTAAATGAAAAGAAATACTACTGCCTAATATAAGTTCTGTGTGTGTAATCTTGACTTTGGGTATTTGCTTATATATGTGTGTGTGTGTATATATATATAAAACTTTAAGTCCAAGTTAACTAGAAGAGTAATAATAATCTATTTACTTGGTGTCAAATAACTCAATTATTGTGTGCTGGGAAAGGCTGACTTCCATCCCCAGTCTCATATACATGTGGTTATGTCATATATATTATGTTAATAACATGCAATAAAAGCAGTACTTGCTTGGGCAAAACTTATGTCCAGTAAGTCACTAAGGGTCAGATATTTTTATAAAATGAAATAATCCTTATACTACAAAATAGTAAGTACTGCCCAGGCAGCTAGTATTTTAAATTTGAGAGAACTGAGATTGTGTAAGAGGATGAGGAATATGAATTTCCCTTTAAAAATACTTTTATTGTATAAACAGTGCCTAAGTGGAGACAGATGTTTGTTTGAACTAAAGCTTAATTTTTTAAAGACACAATTATGTCAATATGATAGGTTTGCATAAGAAAAGATGAAGTGAGTCCCTACGGTGGAAACCAAATGGAAGCTGACTTTTTTTCCAATGTAGTAAGTCTGACTTTAAATAAAATATTTAAAAATAAATTACAGTTTGTTTTCTGACCTCTTTTCTCAATCCCTCTCATGAAAATCAATTTCAATAATCTAAACAACAAAAACTAAAACATACAAATAAAAAATGTGGAAGAGAGGACGAGAAACTGAATTAACGTCACCAATTAAAATAGTACAGTCCATTCAATTATAAGCTCTTCAGACAGAACAGCATGTCAGGATTGTCAGTGAAAATAGGAAAGTTGGTAGTGGCTTTTTAAAAATAAACATGATATTGCTACTAAAGTATCTTCCTAAAAGTAGCATGATTAGATAATCTAAGCCATGTTTGCTTCCCCGTTGGTAAGCATCACAAAGGAAGACATTTTTGACAAAGGTGCTTGCAATTGTATTCCTGCACCTGGATAACCTGGGAACAGAGTAGGTGTCATGTGTGTTAGTCACTCAGTCATTGACAACTCTTTGTGACCCCATGGTCTGCAGCCCACCAGGCTCCTCCATCCATGGGCTTCTCCAGGCAGGAATACTGGAGGGGGCAGCTAGTTCCTTCAGTAGGTGCTCAATATATATTTACTGGCTGAATAGTCCTGCCACTTGTGAAAGGCACTTCTCAAAGAAGCACAGATGATGGGGGAGAGGCAGTTATGGTCAAATAGAGTTCTTAAAAATTGAAATGACATTAAAGTCATGGCTTGTCAGGGCCTTTACTATGCTCTGAGTAAATTCCTAAATTTGATTGTCAAAGTTTTTTAAAATACTTTATTAATCATACATTAATTATTCTGGAAAAACTTGGTCTACATCTCTATGAAAAACCTGATATTTCTGTATCTTCCAATCTTTTCATGAAAGATACAGGTAAACTATTAATTAATTGGCACATATTCACCTCTGATATAAATTATAAGATGGAAGAGATACATATGTATTTCAAATCTCATAGTAGGATTATCAAAAATGGGCCTCTACTTTGGGGAAAGGAAATTTTCGGGGGAGAAAATTTTAGAGTGAGAAAAACTAAGATGAGAAGTGAAGTTTCTTAGTTGTGTGAGACTCTTTGCGATCCCATGGGCTGTATAGTCTAGCAGGTGCCTCCATCCATGGAATTTTCCAGGTAAGAGGTCTGGAACGGGTTAGCTCATTCAATTATTCATTTTACCCATCAAGAAACTCGCTTAAGGAAACTATCTTATATTGGCAATTAAATACATTAGCAATGAAATTTCTTTATTGCTAATGTCAAAGATTCATCCTGAGCAACTATCTGACTAATATGAACAGCATCTTACTAATTTCCTTACATAATTATCTTGAATTGAAAAGAATATTCCTAGCAAGAATTATGTGTGCTATATAGTCTCTTAATTTAAAATTCTATATTCTTATTGTGTTGAAAAAAGGAGTGGCTCATTTAGATTTGAAAGGAAAAATAATTTCTTTCATATACTGAAAAGTTATTTAAAAAAAAAAATCACAGTGAGTCAAGTGAAAAACAAGAATGAAAATTAAATAGGGCCTAAGAAATAACATCTACTCCATATACTGAGACAGCTAACAAACTTCAGGATTAGAACTTTCAAGTGGTCAAGCTGGGAATAAATAGGAATTTCATTAATGGAACATACATGGTATCATGGATCAGGTCACCAGCGTTAACACTATGATTTCTTTCTAAAACAAAGGTCTGAGATTCAGACTATAGATGCCATTTTCCCAGGGACGCCACCTCAGTCCTCAAGAGAGCGGGTCTGCCCACAAGGTATCTTAGTAAACTGACTCCCCACTTGCCTTATTCACTCACCAGCATCCATTAGCCAATTCCACGCTTTATCTTCAATAGATAAGATACTGCTTCTTCTTGCCATGGTGCCATGAAAAGGATCCCGGAGGTTCCCTTAAGCAACACTTCCTGAGTGACCGGGGCAGCACCAGAGTGAAGGGTACGCCAGGTCAGCCACTTGTCCTTCCCAGCAATATTAGCAGCAGCAGCAGCAGCAGAAGCTGGAGCAGACCGTTTAGACCCGACTCCTTGCAGGATGCTAGCCAAAGCACTCTTGTTTACGCCACACCTAGACAGAGTTTGCCCGAATGTTCGCACCTTCCCCACAGAGTGTCAAAACAGGTGTTTTCCTGTGATCATGCTTAAAATCTGCTCCCCAAACAAGGTGATAAATACACTTTTACTATGAAATTCCACGTTTCTAATTCTATGGAAAACACAGTCTTAAAGGTTTACGTTATCATAAAGAAGACTTGATGAATCTTTGTTCGATTTTCATTTACCTTTCCCACTCCTAAGAAGCGGGTACTTTGCCCTAACATTTCCTGTTAATGAAAAAAAGGGATGTTACCATATGAAATAAATGTCATCATGCAACTTTGGTCGCTTCTTTCATTATACTCTATTTGCCTTTCTGGCACAGAGTTACATTTTACAAACGCTAATGTTTTCATAATCTTTACAACACTCCCGACAGATGGGGAAATATCAGGTCTCATGAACTTTATTTTACAGAAGAGGCAATGTCTTCTCTGCTTCTCTCTTCCATTCCCATTTTTATGTTATTGATGAGTTGCTTTTCCTCCCCGTAGTGCTTAACTTAATGAGTGGCTAGAATGTGTCTGGACATAGAAGGTAAATCACTAACAAAGCATTTACTTTATTTAACTAATTTATCTAGCACTCAAATCTCACAGATAAAAAAAAAAATTAAGGTTTTTTTAAAAAATCTAAATAGCCTAACAAAGAGTAACTGAAAAACACATTATTATTATTCTCCTAATAAGTAAATGTTATTTACTTATTAGAAAATAACTATAAACACCAACACATGTATTCTCTGCACAGTAAATAATAATTCTCATTAGCAAAACTGAAACCCTGCATACATGGATTCTGAGTATCACATGTTGCTCACATATCAATACTTCACATGTTCACTTAAACATCAAAGTAAAAATCAGAACAGTAATTAACATATACCACATGCCCAAGAAGTGCCAGGCATTCATTACTTTACATGTGTTACCCCATTTAATCTTCACAGTAACAAAATCAGGTATTACTACTGCCCCATTTTGCAAATGAGAAAACTGAGGCTCAGTCAAGTTATGCCACATGTTTAAGGTCACAGGGCTCAAAAATGATCACTGAACCCAGGTTATAGACAGTTCCAGGCCTGGAGCTCTTAAACATGTTGTGAAAACTGCAGTATCAGTTCTGGTTTACAAAGTTTAGGTAAACAGATCATATGTATATGGTACTTATTGTGTGCCCTAGAATTTCGTAAGCCCTTTACTTCTTCAAGATTCAAAACAAGTCAATAAGGTAAATATGTTCCTATTTAGGGGCGTAGGAATGTTAAGGACGTTGCCAAAGGTCATAAGAATTGTAAACAGCAAATGTGAACTTTGGATTCAGGGAATGTAGTTCCTAAAGTGGTTCTGGGTTTACGCCTACTCTCTATTGCCTCCTGAAACATGTTAGATTCTTAAATAAAGGAGATAAGAAATGTCAGCTCTGGCCAGAACCCTGGTGGGTTAGAAGGATCCTCTACCCCTGCTCCTTTTCAAAAACGTAGGTAGGAAGTACATAAGGTCATATACCCTGGTGACTCAGACGGTAAAGAATCTGCCTGCAATGCAGGAGACCCAGGTTCAATCCCTGGGTCGGGAAGATCCCCTGGAGAAGGGAATGGCTACCCAATCCAGTATTCTTGACTGGAGAATCCCACGGACAGAGGAGCCTGGCAGGCTACAGCTCATAGGGTCACAAAGAGTCGGACACAACTGAGCAGCTAACA
This sequence comes from Cervus canadensis, assembly GCF_019320065.1. Lineage (NCBI taxonomy): Eukaryota > Metazoa > Chordata > Mammalia > Artiodactyla > Cervidae > Cervus > Cervus canadensis. The sequence goes on from NC_057392.1 coordinate 88,277,783, forward strand.
AGTAGATAAGCTTATACAATACATAATTCTATCATTTTTCTTAATGATGCTTACATTTAAGGAATTTACAAATGTTTTATTCTCAGATTTTAAAAAGGACAAACTCAGTGTCATGCTTTATTCCACATATCATATTTTCAGAGGCAATAACAGAGTAGTAACATTATTATCCTCACAGTGTCAGTCATTCTTTTTGGGGGGATTACCACTGCTGAGAGTCATATTTATTTTTATTCCCATAGCTGGCAAATAAATGTTATCATGTGTAGGGCCAAGACAATAACTGTGAGCTCAGAGGAAGCTTCAGAAATCCTAGGTTCATCCCTTGAGACACTGGCTGCAATCAACCTTCGACCAGGATACTTCTTTGAATATTCAGCAGCTGAAATGACCTTCTTTGAATTAGCTCTTAAGGACACAAAGCCATCTGGGGAATGTCAGACAGCTCAAATCAAGCATCTAGGGAACCATGTGTAAGTCTGAGAAACCAACAAGAATACTGAGACCAAGCAATTAATTTGGCAGCAAGTCTAACTCTCTGGACAAATTTTGGCTAGCTTTAGCTTTTTTTTGGCTTTAACCTGATATAAATTACCATAAGAATCCATGAAAACTTCAGAGAGAAAATACAGTTATGGTAAAGGTATCTACCCTCTGCAAGAATTTAGCCACCAGCTGTAAGAAATGCAGCCATTTGGTGGCATTTAGCAGGAAGAAATCTACATACCCATGTGGCACAGCCTGGGGTGATGCATTAGAGCCTATTTACTCTCAATTATTTTTACAATCAAAAGTTTCCACAGAAGGAAGATGACGATTCTTTACCCTATTTTCAGACAACTACCTTCTCTGCAGAAATCCTTAGGAATTGGAATTATAGACTGTATCCACATAAGCTTGATTTTTCTCTTTGCTGACAACAAAATTTAAATTTATCTCAATGTCCAATGTTAACATTGAATTAAAACAAATTATTCAAGATTTTTAGAAATAGATTCTGGAATTTTTTGGGTGAGAAAAAATAAAATAATTCCATGGGCTTTTACATAAGACAGAACATAACAAATGACTTTACGACCTTGGCACTGCTGAGTGACAGACGAGGAAGATGATGACTCATTGATGCAGTCATCTGAATTTCATACGAATATAAATAAATATATTATATATATATATAGTCATTCTGACTCTTTGTCTTATCTACTGAAGTTACAGTTCTTACATCTTGCTGTCAATGACTGCAATTAAAAACTTAGAAATATGATTCTGATCATTTTAACAAACTTTACTTTTAGAAAGGTGTCAGACAATAAATTTATGTTTGTGGATGACTAAATTAACAGCTTCTTATTCATCAACTCCTACCAGGTCGGCTCTCTTTTATTTAATTCCATGAACTTGGCTTTATCTGCAAAGAAATATATTAATAAGCACCAACTCTAGCCCGTACACAGATCAAAACAGGAAGAGCTGCAGTGAGCCTCCCAGCTTCTTCTGGAAATTAAACAGCGTACCAACTGTAATCAATCCTTAACTAACACAAGTCAGCAAGATATGTACTGGTGACCTAAAAGTGGAAAGCTTTAATTCTGCATTACAAATTTCTGAGTCATTTTGTCCTCACAACATTTTATGCTTGAAATATACCTAAATGCTGGCTAAAGAAAATCTCCAAGAATGACTTAGTATTTCCAAACCAGGAAAAGGAAGGACTTTCAGTGTTTGAGATAAGGTTTGTTTTCTGTAGTTGGGAAATTTCTGCAGTTGGGAAAATAAACATTTCCTACGAAATTATGCCTGGGAGGCTGGGTGTGTGTGTATATGGAAAGAGTGTCTGCATGTGGGTAAGGGCAGAAAGGGAGAGAAAGTGAGTGAGTGAGGAAGAGAGAGAACTTTTTAGTAGTATTTGGCGTTCGTGCAAACTGGTTATTCTGTGCTGGAATCAGACTTTATCTCAGGAAGTGTGTGTATATGAGTCATGCAAGTATCGCAACTTATCATAAAATCAACAGGAAATGCTTACCTGACTGCATATCGTATTTCTATAAATGAAGTGACATAAAATATGTCCCACGTGGTTACCTAAAATAACAGTAGTCTTGGGTCTCTAAAGTTACATTAGTTAGATAACCTTTTAAAATTTGATATCTTTATTTCAATATACATAAGCCAAATACATTCGTATGTATGTGTTTCAACATACATACATACTTTCTGCATTTACATTTTTTCTAAATAGGAGAATATACAAATTTTGTCCTGGTGTGATTATATAATCTTAGAGATATCTACTTTCTTGAAAACTACTTTTTATGTAATTTACTGTTTACTGTAGTTACTGAGGGATGACCAACAGAAGTAACAGTTTTATATGTCAAGTACAGATACATATGTAACCTAGCATAAGACATTTGAAGCATCAAGGCATCCGTAAGAGCTTCTACTACAATGATCCATCTTCCCACGTTGGTTAGTTGGAAATATGCCATACAAGCCTGTGTTTCAATATCTGGATATCGGATAAAAAGTAGGAAGACAAAATGCCACTTCCAGATCTGTGTCTATCAATTCATCTAATCCTTATTACACAAAGATATATTATTATTACTCTTTGACAGATGAGAACATTCAGAGAGATTGGAAAGCGTGTCCAGCAAAAGCTGTTCCATGAATGATCCTAACAGAAATGAAGGATTAATAGGATTCTACCAACACACACACCACTTGTGATGTTAACTTTCTTGTTTTCTGTTACAGGGACTGTGACACACATATACTTCATCTGATATATAGAGTTAAGTTTATATTTTTGAGAATTTATAGAAACAATTCTTAAAAGTATTTGGAGATTGTTGCCTTTTCAGTTGTCAGATAAGTAAACAATAAGTGAAAATTATTTCAAACCAAGTAGCACACTTTTTTAAGACATCCAGAATGTTTTTGTTTTACCCAACACTTGAAAACAGTAGAATGTTTGCCTGTTTTAAAAGAAATCCATTTTCTTTAGGCACTTGGACACTGCTGTGTGACCTAAGCCAGGTCAGTTGGGCCAAGGAGTAAATATCTCTCTTTTATTTCAACATCATTTCTTTTATTTCTCTGAATCCCTAACAGAAAAATGTCCCCATTTTATTTTTGTTTGTTATTGACATAAACACTATATGTTGTAACTAAATGTGGCCAGTATTATTTCTTTTTTTAAAGTCCAGTTCTGCCCTGTAATGAGCTCCTATCTGTCTGTTAGCACTGGTACTTCCAGTTCCCCCTTCCTGTTTAAAATACTTCTTCCCCCATTCCCCACCTTTTTTTCCTTCCAGAAATGACTAATCTTCCTGTTATTCTTCTCTGTCAATTTTCCCCCTGGTATTCTTTTCGTGTTGCATAACATTTACTTTTCACCAACTCTTTTTAGAAGTTTGCTGCTGTATCCTTGACTTTAGCCTTCCTTTTTCAACAGATTAAAACAGTCAATATTTATGGATCAGTACACTTTTTGATCAACGTTCATGCTATGTAGATTAAGCGGTTTCCTCAAGTCAAAAACACAGCTATTGTTTCCATTGACATAATATAAATATCAATTCTTATCTTCAAAGTTAAATTCAGCTTAATCCTCAGTTACCAGATACCACAATTAAAGGGTTTAGTTTTTTGTCTTTCAAATTTCCTGATAAGGTGCTAGCAAAGCAAACCTAATACTGCTGCTTTTAAACAGCTCTTGCCTCTCAGCACTTCTCTGCAACATCATACATCATAAAACATGTTAGCATAGACTTATAAGCCAAATGTAAAATTTCTCTATCTTACTGAATTTCAATTGAAAAAAAGTATTTTTAACGATATTCCAGGAATCTGCCTTTTACCCTAATTTCAAGTAATTATAACAGCTATTTCATACTATCTGAACATGAATAAAAGAGTTTCTATTATAGAGAAAACATCTTGAGAAGACTTTTGGAATTACAATGGTTATTTAAATAATATCTAAAATTTACAACATTAACAGCACATGTCTAGCAAAACAATATAAATTATAACCTCAGATTTGCAGAATACATTTTTCTGGTGAATTCAACATTATATCGTATTTGCTATCTTCTAAACACAAATCCTGTAGAGAAAGGAGGGTCTTACTAGTACCATTTACAATGGCTATTCATACAAGATGTTCACAAAGATTTAGATATATGTTTTCTAAAATCCAAAACACCTTAAAAAAATCCTGACAAACATATTTTAATTATAGGAGATAAAGACATCCATAAGATGTCACCCTCAGTTCCTGAAAACAGGAGTCAAATTAAGTTCAAATACTTGCTTATGTTAAGACAGCACAGGATCTTAAGCATTTACTTTTGTCTTTTGTCTTAGGGAGGTCCTCATTATTCCCTCTTCTTACCTTTCCAAATAATAAAAATAAAAACTTCCTCATTTGTCACGTAGAGTGCCCTCTATGCAGATATTTCATCTTTCTTTGGGTCAGCAGGAACAACTTTCAAATCTCTTTATGGTTTTTATTTCAGAGACTAGGGCCAGGGTCTCTAAAATCAACTGAAAATACCGTTTGCTAAAAATGTATAATATAGGACACCAAATATGAGAGTAAGCAAAAACAGATACATAGACACATTTGTTGTTTTTTTTTTAATCACATAATATTATGAATAGGAAACAAACCCAAACTATATATTCTGTGAAAAAGCTGGGCCAGTGTCTTCTACATCCCAAGTAGCTAGCCTAACCAGGTGCTTACCAAAGAAAAAAGATGAGCAACAAATAGCTTCTGAGAGAACAGACTCAACCAGATAGCAGTATATTTACAGTACACAAAAAAGATAGGAAAGGGAACTTTCCATGAGAAGTAATGTTATCAAAATGCATTTCATCCAAAAAAGAAAAAAAATTTAGAAAAATAATTCAAAGAATTTCCCTAAGGGGAATTTTGTAAAAATGTGTTAGAATACTTTGAATATATTTACAACTGTATTTTTCTTTTTTATTAGAAGTTAATGTCTGATTCTGAATATTGGTAAATAAAGAATCATGTATTTCTCCATCTTTTGCTGCTGCTGCTAAGTCACTTCAGTCGTGTCTGACTCTGTGTGACCCCATAGATGGCAGCCCACCAGGCTCCTCCGTCCCTGGGATTCTCCAGGCAAGAATACTGGAGTGGGTTGCCATTTCCTTCTCCACCATCTTTTGCTATAAACTGTATCACGGAATTGCCAATTGGATCCTATGGAAAAGCACTTCATAGAAAAATTTCAGGTAATAAACGCAGCAAGAATAATATAATTAAAAGTCACTGCTTTACAATCCCTAACAAAATCATGGTGCTATGAAAATGCTCAACAATGGAGTGAAACCACTGAATCCAGATCTGATGGAGACTTTATAGGAACTGACCCAAGTTCACCTGAACTTACTGATAGATTTCAACATCATTAAAAGTGGAGAGAAATGAATTTATTCCCTCCTGATGGGATGCAACTGGAAGTACACAGCACCAGTTGGGAAATATTCTCACCAAATAATAAGAAGTAGCATTAAAATCGAATTCAATTCTAGTTTTAATTTCTAGTCTACAGAAAATAAGGGTGATGGGGGAACAAGCTAAATGATACTACTGGGAAGCAATTAGCTAAATTCAGAATCTCAAATATTCTCTAGGACAATGACCTGATTTTTCTCAACAAATAAAGCATAAAGGGGAAAAGGAGCAGGAATTATCATAGATTAAAAGAATCTTGAAAGACATAAAATCCAAATAGGTATTTTTTAGATGCTAAGCGATCTATTTATAAAAAAGATTTGCTGTGATCATTGAGAAAAAGTTGAACATAAGCTGGGAATTAAGTGATACAACGAAATTATTATCAATGTTGATAGATTCGTAAATATGTTATATTTAAAACAAGTTATTAAGACATAAAGTTCCTACATACATATAAGTAAACTGATAGAATGTCTGAGATTTGTTTTAAAAGATATCAGGGGAACAAGAAAACAACACCAGGGACAAAAGGTATGTGGAAGGTAATAAATGAAACAAGACAAAGTATTCATAAAATGTTCACATGGATGCATGCATACAAAATGCTGATTGATACATACACAGAAGGTGTTGCAATATTTCTCTAATTCTGTGTATGCTTAAATATCACCATAAAAAATTTTTTGGTTTTGTGTTTTTTAATTTTTTTAATTTTTATTTTTTTAATTGGAGGATAATACCATAGTAATTTCTTAAAGCTTCCCAAAAAAGGGAAAGAAAATGAAAACAAAGTATTGCCTATAAGAATAACCAAACTTTCTTCTGTATTTCTGACTCAGAAATAAAACAAAAGCAAAACCTAGTTGACAAGCTAGGCGCTGCTTCTTAAAACTTGATCTGACGGACCTAACTCAATTCATTTATATTTGGGAACACAAAAATCTGTATCTGTAACAGGGAAATAAATGACCTTTCCTACTTCAGGACAATGTATATATGAACATAAGTTATAAACTTAATTGGCATCCATGGGGTCGCAAAAAGTCAGACACGACTGAGCGACTTTCACATAAATATAGATACCGTTATAAAATGCTTTCTTGTTGACCTTCATGTCACACGGGTATACTATCATCTCTTCAACCAAATAATAAGGTCTTTAGGAGCAAAGTCTCATATTCCTTCAACCAACAACCATTCAGACATTCTTTTCGATGGAGTCTACTACGTAACAAGTATTTCACTAAATGACAAAATCACGAAGGTGGTACGTCACATGTCATGCACGGAAATCCAGAGAGGGAGGGAGATGCAGGCAATTAGAATTCAGGTGCCAAAGGCAGTGATGGAGACATGAGCCGGGGGCATTACAGAGATAGGAAGGCGGGACAACAGCATGGCCAGGGCGGGCTTGAGGGCAGCTTCTGAGACGAGGTCATGTATAAACTAAATCTAAGCATGAAGAAAGTGTGCAAAACTCATAGGGAGAGAAAAGCTCTACGCAGAAAAAGGGGAAAAAAGAAAGGACATTAGGTTGGGACAGCGAAAAAGGAAGGCTTTTAACCATAGAGCGTTGAGGCTAATACTCATGGTTAGAGGCACTGAGTCTCAATCAATGGCCCTCTGGACTAAGCAAAATGTTAAGTACTTAGTAAGGAATCAATAAATACCTATTAATTAAAGTACAGAAAGGTAAATAGTAATACTACTTGTGTGTGCTCATTGTACATCAAGCATTTTGCTATTAGACTGAGAAAAGTATATTTCTTATCCAACGTCATATCCATCCCAAGGCAGGTACTATTATTATCCCTCTCTTACAGATAAGGACACCAGGACACAGAAAGCATAAGTAATTTGCTCAGTCACTCCACTGGCAAGTGGGATAGAAAAAAAGTATCGGGAAATAAATGAAACAGCAGAGGAAGAAGATATCTGGAAAGAAAACTCTACATGGCTATTCCACATGGTCAAACAATTGTTCAAAAAAGAAGAGATAATTCTATAACCAGTGGGTGCTGCTAAGTGTTTAATAAGTGGCTTTCTGAGCCGTACCATTTGCCAATTTCCACAGTGCAAATCCTCACACCATGGCCAAGTTTAAGCTGCTGAGATGACGTCACTTAACCTGGAGTTAGGAAGAGGTCTTAAGTAAGCCAACTCCACCACACCACTCCCTGCAGCCTTCAACAAGCTATGCGGGGAGACAGCTGAATCAACAGGCTATCCACATGATCAGAAGATAACAAGTAAATCAGAGAAAAGGAGCCACTGCTATCTCTTGCTATCCACAGACTCTGTACATAAGCAACATTCAATTTATAGCTGAAATTAATGAGCTCCTAAGGTGTATAGTGAAATGTATGAAAGGCAATGAGAATGGACAAGTAATTCATAGAGATTCCTCAAGGAAACATGCATTGTATGTGAATGACAGAGTTGACACTAAAAAAGTATTCTTTGTATGTGATTAATGAAGAGTGCTTAGTGAGTGATTCCCTGCTAAACTCTTCCTCCCTCAGGGACCACACAAGAGGATTTATTTCTGACCAGAGAAGTGGAAAACTGAAAGCATGGTGTAGGGAAATTATTCGATTTTGGTCAGCAACAGTCACTACAACCAAGAAGAGAAGAGCGGGATTGCTTTTGCATACCATGTGCTTCACAAATTACCTATATCATGTAAAAGGGGTAGGATGACACCGATCAGAAGAAAGGAGGGAAAGAAGCCAATTACTCACAGATCTAGATGTATCTTGTCTATATTTAAAGAGCATACTGAGATATGTAGAAAAGGAGTTCAAATTATCAACATCTGTGCTATGTACACCATTGATTTGAAAATATTCCTTCAGGTTATCCACTTAACAATAGCACTGACCGAATAAGCACAGTTAGATGAATTTTGCATTTGTATAAAAGGGAGTTATAATGATTAATATTAATATATCGATCCTTTCTCCTTATAAAGTTCATTTATCACTTAACAAGTGTCCAATAAATAAATATATTTAGGTAAATTATAAATGAAATATAAAATCTATTTTTCACACAGAATGCGAATACAATGTCAAAGAAAAGCAGCTGGTGACTAGCAGAATAAAAGAGATAAATTCTACACTAATGTGTTATAGAGGTCTAGCAAACTTTAAGCGAGTATATACCTGGTTTTGGCACATCGTATGGACTGCAGCCTAGCCAGTTCAAATCCTGGCTTATATAGCCTCCCTAGGAAAAAAAACGCAATTCATGAGCACTGTCTTCTGCTACCTGAAAGGAACTGAAAGTTGCTCAGTTGTGTCCAACTCTTTGCGACCTCATGGACTACACAGTCCATGAAATTCTCCAGGCCAGAACCCTGGAGTGGGTAGTGTTTCTCTTCTCCAGGGGAGCTTCCCAATCCAGGAATCGAACCGGGATCTCCTGCATTGCAGGCAAATTCTTTACCAACTGAGCTATCAGGGAAGCCTCATGCTACTTAATACACATGGAAAACAAAAGCAAACGATGCTTCTGAGCCTTGTTAAGAGTCTATATACGTTGCTTTCTGATGTTATCGTCTCAATAGTAGGTCCCAGGCATCTTTTATTGGGTCAATTTAACTATTGATTTCTACTCATAATGCTTATCAGCAGCAGAAAAAAATGTCACTTTTTCAGTTCACTGCCTTAGGGAGAAAAATTCACAGAATAAATGATTAAAAATGAAAAAAATCAATCAGCAATATTGTTACCTAGTACATAAAATAACTCCAACAACCAATTTGCCTACTTAACTAAATGGACCTTTCTTCAGCCCAGTTACTAGACTGGGATGAGACTACAGGTGTGTATTTTTAACTTTGTGATATCAAGTTGAGAAGCGAAAATTCAAGTGATTTTGCTGTTCTACATACAACGCTAGTTTTCATTTCTTTGAATGAGAGAGGCCTGTCAAAGAGGTGTCTATGTCAATTTTTAATGATATGTGTGGTCTACTGCTATATAGTAAAAACTAACACAACATTGTAAAGAAACTATACTCCAATACAAACTATTTTTTTAAAAATGTGTGGTCTCTTACAACTATAATGGTCATAATTAGTTTAACTGCCTTTTGTAAACCTTAAGGGCAAGAGCAAGAAAGGTTATGGCATGGATCAACAGCCACTATTGTAGCTGGTATTCCACATTTTGTTCCATTTCAAAGTCAATACAAGTAAAGTCGTATTTACTGGAAGCTCACCACGTACTGGGCCTATGGGTGAGCAATGGTGATTCTAATGACTAAGGCAAGGCCTTTGCTTTCAAAACAGCTTCCGGATAGAGGAATGGATGTAAAAACTTAACTACAACGGTCTGTCTATGCTAGGAGCACCACGGAGTTCTAATGTTTCTTTCCTGAACTGTATTCTTATGCAGTAAAATCACCTAGTAAGTAATGTATATGTGTAAGTAATGTGTATGTTTTCATAGTTCTGAATTATGGTAATATTACCTGGTTTATTAGAATCATATCTAAAGCCAGAATGGATAGACTTTAAGTTAGGGATTAAGAGACTATCCTAGGTGAGAATATGTCCAGATTATAAAAAAATAATAGAACTCAAGGTAAAACAAATTATCACCAACTCTTCCAATCAGTTTAAAAGTAGATCCAACTGTGTATTGTTTTGAAATTAACGTGTTCCTGTGTGCTATACAAATAAGAAGACAGACTTGAAAAACAGAGACATAGATTTGCTGATTTAAGAAGAAAGTTTCTTAAAATTTGGGTGATGAAGAAGGGCAAACCAGGCTCCGTAGAATGTCTCTTGAGCATTTAATTACTTCTCAACGTGCAAGATTAGGAAATTAGACTAGCAGCAAAATCATCAATGAACACAGGAAATGTAGTATGAGGGTGTTCTCTTTTGAGCACTGTAGGAAGAGGCTCACTGATGGAGACAGTAAGCATCGCTTATGCCGCAGGGAGACGCCCTGCAGAGCCCATATCCCGTTAAAGAGTATCACCTTCTCTGAAAGCATACTTTGCGGAAAAAACACACACACACACACCAAATCTAAAATAATGGGTCAGCAGAACTCATTCTCCAAGAAGACAACATTTACAAGTTGTGAAACTCCTTGAAGAGGGCCAATAAGTCTCAAGAAATAACATATCTTACTATTCAAGTGCAGACGGCAGCATTTGTTACCAGCTACATAATTACTCCACTCTAACCCTTAATGAGCCTGAAGTACTAAATTTTTAATCCCTCCTGATGATCCTCTTCAAAGTGGATAAATGGAGGTTTCCCCTCAATCAAATACTTAATTGCTAGGACTACGGGCATCGGCACACAGTCTGGATCATTTCTGACCCACTAGAACTTCTCAGTTTTTTTTAAGATAGCTCCTGTCATGCAGCTCCTAAAAGCATTGTTAGAGGGAAGAAATAATGAGCAAGTGAACAATTGGTAGGACCTAGGCATTTATACTTTGGGGAAGCTTGGACTCTCTTTTCTGCTTAGGTTGAAGACTTGTTAACACCATAAAGGTTTCACACTTGGAAGACAAAACCTTTTTGTTTTACCTAAAATTAAAGTGTGGAGAATTTTAAGAGCATCAGAGTCACGTGGTCTACTGACAATATCATGTGTCTTTGTTATTATTATTAGGTCTACAATAAAAACGACAGTTATTATAGTTGCAGTCTGGACCCCAGAATGTTTCCCCAACACTAATCAATGCTCTTCTCAGTATCCTCAGGAGAGAGAAAGAAAAAGGAAAAGCAAACACTGATGGTATTGGTAGCCTGGTGGTACTGCTTCTCCCCATGTAACCTTTGAAGAATAAATTAATCCTGTTCTATCTACGTGTGATACTTTCCCCACACATCACGCTGACTAACAGTGAGTTAATACTGTCACAAGAATAACTGTGTATTGTGCTACTGCCCTGACCAATTACCATTCCCCTCGGAGACATGGGCTGTCCAGACAACACCCGTTATCAGAAAGCCCAACCACGTCCTCAGGTGCTGCCTGCACAAGATAACATACAAAACACGGCAGAAGTGCAATAAAGGCCTGCTCAAGAGGCTTTCATCAACAGAACACAAACAGTCTATTAGGGCACCAGAGTAATTTAACTAGATGAGTCCTACCATAAATGAGGGGTGCCGGATTCCTTAGAGAAATAGTTTAAAAAGAGTTTTATATCCAACAAACGTCCTATTACATGAAAAAAAAATTTCTCTAACGAATTTGAAAGCACATAAAATCTGCTCACAATTATCAGCATGGTCAGGAAGAAACACTGCTTTCAATTCACTGAACACCAAATGCCAAGGACATTCAAATCACTGTACACAGAGAGGTGATCAATGTAAGCTTCTCCTTCTTAAGGAGTTTGTCATCTTGTGGCAAAAAGAAGCATGAAAAACTGAACTGTAAAATCAGGTATAATGTGATTTATTCTGTAGTACATAAAATGGTAGGAAAATGTGGAGAAGAAAAGTTATTCATGAAGTATGTCTCATCTGATAATCACTGTATAACGAGGGCCTCTTATGAGTAAGAGACACGAAAGAGAACTAATAACTCATCTGTCAACTGCAACCACAGGTTGACTTCAGATATAAAAGTTTAACTAAAAATATCATTCTATAAAAATCAATTGGCTATATAGAATGTAAAACACAGGATATTGTGTATTTTATGATGTTAAATTATGTTAAATCCAATACATCCTTTTGTTAGTAAATTTTGGTACAAAGTTAGGATTCCCTTTTTTTTTTTTTTGGAGAATCTACTGTTAAACAGCAAAACACTATAAACCTTTAATACTGCCAGTAATCAAGGCATCATGTTAAGTCAAGAAAGCTATGCACCTTGATGTCAGCGAACAGCACAAACTCGACCTTAATTAATAGTAGTTATCAACCAAGTGTGTCATAGGCTATTTTCATAAGATGAAGACAGCTTATTCCAGTTTTTGCTATAACTAACTGACCAGTCATATTTAAGCATCCTGGCAATCTCAGGATCTTCACGAATATGATGAAACTCTAACCCCGCCAGTGGCTCCTCAGTTTCCTAATACGAAAAGCAAGTGGACTGCAAGACATCATTTCTAAAACTCTTCCAACTGCAATCCAAAGAATCTATGGATCACTGGAGTTCAATGCTGAAAGTGATAAAAGAAATTCTGTCTAAATATCATGCAAAACCCTTGAAGATTCCATGAACAATCTTTTAAAATGTAAAGAAAAAAACAAATCTTAAATTTAGGCAAGAAAAATGTCAGGTAGTCTCAAGGAAAAACCCAGCACCTGAAGTTTTTATTCTTGAAATGTTTACAAAGTTTAATTGTAGGGGAGGCTTGACTATTCAGTGATTTGCCCCACAAGTCTTACTGTAGTAAAAATGCAAGTGGAACCCTAGATGAATCTCAATTTTCTTTCAAGTTACTACTTGAAAAATGCTAGAAACTCTTCCAACACTACAAATAAATATAAGGGTCAGTAGGTTATTTTCCAAATTTTAAATATTAACCTGATACTGAAAAATCATAACAATCATGGGTACTTAAGAAGCTAGAATCTGTGAATGACTGCAATGTCTTTTTTTAAATCTGTATTTTATTTCTGTTCTTCAAATTGACATACTAGCTACTCATGGCTTAGAAATGAGATTTGCAGGCTGTTCCTTCCAAATATCTATGTAGTGATGATAAATCCAGTGATTAGAATCCATCAAGTTCACATGAAGCACTGTCATGGGTACAAAAGCTGCTGCTGGACAATGCATCTTTTCAAACCACTGAAAACAGAATCTGTAAATCCACAAATGACTGATTTTCCACCAGTCAAGTCCTGTGCCTGCATGCTAAGTCTCATCAGTCATGTCCAACTCTCTGCAATCCCATGGACTGTCGCCTGCCAATCCCTTTTGTCCATGGGACTCTCCAGGCAAGAACATTGGAGTGGGTGGCCATGCCCTCCTCCAGGGGATCTTCCTGACCCAGGGATCGAACCCACATCTCTTATGTCTCCTGCATTGGCAGGTGGGTTCTTTATGATCAAGTCCTATTTTCACTCAAATGCAGTTTAGAACCACAGAGTGGAAGACACCTGAGGCAACTTGGTAAACTTAAAACATTTCATCTTTAATTTTATGATGACGCAGTTTTATATGTGCTGAGTTCAGTTCAGTTCAGTCACTCAGTCACGTCCGACTCTTTGCGACCCCATGAAATGCAGCACGCCAGGCCTCCTTGTCCATCACCAACTCCCGGAGTCCACCCAAACCCATGTCCATCGAGTCGGTGATGCCATCCGACCATCTCATCCTCTGTCGTCCCCTTCTCCTCCTGCCCTCAATCTTTCCCAGCATCAGGGTCTTTTCAAATGAGTCAGTTCTTCACATCAGGTGGCCAAAGTATTGGAGTTTCAGCTTCAACATCAGTCCTTCCAATGTGCTACTGGAAATTTATTTTAAAAAATAGTTTAAAAATACAATGACCAATAATCTGCCAAGGTGATGGAGTTAATGTGCATAAGGGTGTTAAATAATTTCCTACTGAAGTTCAAGACAACATTCATTAAATAACTGGAAATGTATGAAGCAGTATCCTTTTAAGGAGTTTTGTTATAAGGTAAACACATTTTAGTGATTAAATCGCTTTCAGAATGCTGGCAACTCCAGATTTCATTTTTCTTCCATTGGTGATCTGTTTTTCTAGAGAACAGTTACTAAGAAAAATATTTTTCAGCTAGTCATGAGAATGACTTCCTTAGAAGTCCTTTTCTTTGTACTATTAAACAGTCTGGAAAATTGCTTGCTTGACTCATTCATGCTGTCAAAATATACCACAGGCTAAGGCTGACCATCAATTTTCCCTGCTTCCTAGAACAACACATACAATTTATGCATGAAGTTCTAAATGGCATTTGGACTTTTAGGATCACTTTCATGTCTTGACAGTTTATAAAACTATACCTACCAGGCTAGTCTATTCACTTGCTATGCCTAAGGACTGCCTCTAAAGAAAGAAAAGTTTCGTTCATTTAAATCCATGATCAATTAGAAATTCAAAGACAAGATATTAGAAATACTTCAAGATTATTATATTTGCAATTACTTGGAGATAATAAGATGAAACAATATGCAAAAATACAAAATTCTTTACAAAAATAAAATAATTACAAGGTCAACCAGGTTATCACTGAAACTCCATATTTGTTGATATATAAGAAGCTTAAAAGTAGCATTCTTTTACCAACTGTCTATTTTTTTGTAATTAATAGAAGAGATATAACAAAATGGAAGATACATATCAAAACTGAAACTTGCTAATTACAATCCTTTTTTTTTAGGGATAAAGAATGTTATTTTAGGAGAAAAAAAATTTTTTTTTGTATCCAAAAGTTAGCAGGGACATTAATGAAATAAAGTGACTCCACTCCACATTCTAACCATGAATAAGACATTAAGTAGGTGAGAAGGTTATTTCACTTTTTTAAAGTCATGTTTTCAAATTTATTATTGTTGTTTAGTTGCTGAGTTGTGTCCAACTCTTTGCGATCTCATAGACTGTAGCCTTCAGGCTCCTCTGTCCATGTAATGTGCCAAGCAAGAATACTAGAGTGGGTTGCCATTTTCTCCTCCAGGGGATCTTCCCAAACCAGGGATAGAACTCAATGTCTCCTGCTTGGTAGGTGGATTCTTTACCACTGAGGCACTGGGGCAGTCCTTTCAAATGAATCCACAGTGCTAAATCAGGAAGCAAAGTCAGCTCTATATGCAGAGTCTGGAGCATATGAAGACTTTCAGATGATTTTATTGTTGGAAGAAAAATATATCTCCTATATGGATTCAGAAGTCACGGCAAAAATACTACACTCCCTGACCCTCTTAGCAGTTTTTATTAAAAGACTAGCTGTAACCAGGAGCACAGAGCTTTTGAAAATATATATCTGGTCATGCCTCTTGGTTTAGAGGTTCCGAGTAGGTATAGCTGGTGGGGCAAGTGGCAGAGGTAGGAAAAAAATATGCTTCCCAGGTCTTTTTTGCTTTGTGCAGAAAGCCTAGGAGAGCACCTGCATACAGCAGGCATGCCACGCAAGCTTCTGACTCACATGGAATTAAGTGGCTCCTACTGTCAGTACGTGGATCACTAAGCAAGGGGAAGGCTTGCGGCGAGCAGGTATCTGTAGCAAAATGGTCCAACTGGCACCGTCTCTGACTCACTCTCTCCTTTCAGTGCTGAGGTTTCACATTTCTACTGTTCAAGTTCCAAACTGGCAGGTCCTTTGAGGTCAGGGTTTTAATAGGCATTTCCAAAAAGCCGGTTGTCATTGTTTGCATTCCTTCATTTTTCAAAAATCATATGCTAGGCAAATAAACCAGAGGTGACAAAAGGTTAGAGATCAAAAAGCCCTGGAAGGTATTAACATGGGGAGAAAGTGGTCCTCTTTCAATCATCCTGAAGCAAAATTTTGAAAAAGTAAACACACTTAAAATTTGAGGCTATAATGTGACTAGGAAGGATTAATATGGAATGCCTTTATTAACCTGAAATTACTATCATTATCAGTATTTAAAATTTTTTTCCAATCTAATATTTCTGTAAGAAATGTCTGTGTGTGTGTGTGTGTGTGTGTGTGTGTGTGTGTATGTGTGTGAGTGAGTCCGTGAATGCACAAGTACCTGCTCTTAGACTGTTGATATTATCTGTAGAAACTTGTCTGCTGGAAAATGTTTCTTTAACTTTGGTTTGGCTCCTACCTTGGAGCTGATGGGAAATAAAAACTTTTCCATGGATTAGAGCCAAATGTGCTGCTAAAACAAAAGGTAACATTCATTAGGACCATGGTACTATGATCTCATTCTGAAGGTTAATTTTTTTCACATTAATGCAGACTGTCTGAAGTTCAGAAAATTCATACAATTAATGTCAAGGAAAACAAGTAAACATCACCTCATTTTAAATGTAATTGTTTACACAGACAAATATTTTTAGCTAAGAAACATGAAATAAATGAGTAGATAAAAATACCTCAGTTGATTCCCAGTTTACTCATTTAGCTTAATTTTCTCTCTGCAATATACCCCAAATTTGAGCACCTACACATACATACACATTCCATTTGTTATTTCTACATATACCGAATAACACATGGTTTCAATATGAAACCATTCTTAGAAAGAAGTGATTCTTTCTCAATAAAATGTGAGCATCCAAGGATGTTAGCTCCTTTGATTTTTAAACAAAATACAGGGGGGAAATCCCAGCACTTACACATCTGCTAACTCAATATAATTGACCATTTAATGCCAGGAATGACTTACTACACAATTTTTGGCATCTTCTAAAATGCTGAGAACAAATTTTATGATCTCTACCCTCAGAGGTCCTCCTGTACTTTCTCTTAATTGTTTCACAACATGTGAAAAGCCTAAATAGGCAACTCAATTAAACAGGCTACAAGCATCTCTTTCAAACATATTTGATCTTCTTTTAACATCAAGTAATGCAATTAACTCACTGCCACATACTAAATCAATACACAGCATAAAGAATGGGCAATAATCAATAGCCTTAACAAGAAGGCAGTGGCATGGCTCAATAAATCAAACAGTAAATACACAACTCATATTCTGAAACAGAATATAACAAAATTTACACCAACTGCGAAGGAAAACCCGGAGCCAGTCACAGGAAACCACTAAGCCACACCAGTCCGGAAAAGAGTAATACCAGGGAGCCGGGGCACTTGTCCCCATTCATTTCTAACCAAAGTGAAAAGTCTCAAACTTGTGAATTAGGCCAGCACGTTTTAAATATCTTGAAGCAAAAGAGAACATTTTACTGGACTAGAATGGGATTCTTATAAATTCTGAGTAATATGAAAGGGGGAGAAAATGAGGATGTGATAAATGGAATATCTTGGATATAAATGTTGCTTTACACCTTTTAGGACGTTAAGGGGTAGATGTTTAACCAACTAAGTAAGTTTATACAAGTATTAAAAGAACAAAGTAGGGATAGAGCAAATCATGAAAAAGACTTTAATCCTTCAATACTTCACTAAATAAACATCAATTTTATTTTTGAAAAAAGTCCTAGGTAAGTCTTTTAGGAAGAAATTTACATAACTCATATACATTTGAAATAACAAATGTGAACTATTCATTTTAGACCACCACAGAGCTAAAGAAGCATTAGTTTCGAATGAAATTATATTTGGAATGATGATTACAATTACTTTTTCATTCATGGATACCTGCATTTAGGAAATAGCTTTTCAGGCACAATGATATAAATAACAACTTATTAATATCACCCCAATGAGCTTAAGGGGCTTCCCTGGTGGCTCAATGGTAAAGAACCCATCTACCAATGCAGGAGATGTAAGTTCAATCCCTGGATTCGGAAGATCCCCTGGAGAAGGAAATGACAACCTACTCCAGTATTCTTGCCTGGGAAATCCAAAGGACAGAGGAGCCTGGAGGGCTACAGTCCATGGGTTTGCAAAAGAGTCAGACACAACTTAGTAACTAAGCTACAACAACTACAACCAGCTTGAAGTCAAGGGGCACACGGGCTGGAGGTTAAGAGATGTTTTCTCTTGATAACAGGCAAACGAGTAAGCTAGTATGTGATAATGCAGATAAAAGTCGCTTTTAAATTTTTAAATCAGAAAATGAGTAAGTACCTATAGCACAATATGCAAAATAATGAGACGTCTCTTCTGACATAGGGAAGTTCTTCTTTTAAGGGGACGATAACGTGACCACATTCCAGCATTCAGACAAGAACATCACATGCAGGTACTAGGTAAGGAGCGTTCATACTGCTCAAGATGCTGCATGGAGCGATGTACATTATGTAAGGGATTTCCCTGAATCCTCACAAACCTTCAAAGAAGGAATCATTAGTCTTGTTTTATAGAGGAGGAAACTGAGACGTAGGGAGTTAAAGTGATTGGCATGAAGTCACTAGGAAGTGACTGATGGAGTCAAGCCCAGACCCAGCTGCCTTTATGGTTTTGGCGCTTAACCGGGTCTTACTCTGTCATGAAAAGTTTTTAACTTACATACTTCTGCATATGGTTTTTGCAATTATTATGCAGATGCTACTTTGATTAAAAATTCCAGGGTAGCATTGGGACCAAGTAAAAACTATCTGTGGCAACATTACTCTTGGCACCAATATTGATTTGCTATAAAATATTACTGTAAATTTCATCCCAAGGAAAAGAGTATAGAGGCCAATCTAGACACTCAGAAAACACCGAAAAAAAAAAAAAAAGTCACTAAAGCAAACTAATGAAGAAAATGCCCAGAGAAATGAAATCAAAGGACAAGGAAAACCGCTCACCTTTCCCTGTGATCAATTTGGTTCTAAACACAAAGTAAGTTTGACTTATATACCAAGGGTGAATTTATATCAATTCAGTTCAGCCGCTCAGTCGTGTCTGACTCTTTGCAACCCCATGGACTGCAGCACACCAGGCCTCCCTGTCCATCACCAACTCCCGGAGTTTACTCAAACTCAAGTCCATTGAGTCAGTGATGCCATCCAACCATCTCATCCTGTCGGCCCCTTCTCCTCCCGCCTTCAATCTTTCCCAGCATCAGGGTCTTTTCAAATGAGTCAGTTCTTCTCATCAGATGGCCAAAGTATTGGAGTTTCAGCTTCAGCATCAGTCCTTCTAATGAATATTCAGGACTGATTTCCTATATATATCAAAAACAACTTTGGTAAAAACGTATCTAACTAGCTGTTTGAAAAAACTGACATATTCAAGAAAATGGCCAAAAGGTATTAAGCTTCTAGTCATTTAAGCAAAGCTTCCCTGTAACACCAGCTCTTGATGTTAAAGGTTTTCTTTTCCCTTTTGTCCAAGCTGTCATTCGTCCAAATGAAACACTGTGTGAGAATAATTATCTATCTCTCACAGAGCATTTTAAATCATATAATGAAATTAATATTTGAGATACTTCTCTTAAGAGTTCAATGCAAACTAACAATTACTAAACACTCAGGCAGTCCAGAAATTTGATATTTTTAAATCCACGTTTTTTCTGAGTGCAAACATGCTCTTTTTATTACATCATGAACAAAATGCAAACAGTGATTCTTCTATTTAGTCATTTTTACTTCAACTACAAATAACTCAAAAGCCTTAAAAACAATGTTGTGAGCAATTTTAAAATTAACTATTCATGTGAAAAAACTTTCCTCTTACTGGACACAAGTACTATGCAAATATACACAGAATTAAATTAGCTACTAAAACATTACAAGCTAAGTTTTAAAATACAATATTAAAAGTTATCACAAACACTTAAGTGTGACCTACAATAGGAAGATATATAATACAAATCATTGTCAAAGAGGTGGGTGAATGGTTTAATCTAGATTTCAATTTCATATAGCACAATTTTAAAAGACTTTAGAAAAGTTAGTCTTTTTGTTTCTAGTATTATTAAAAATGCCCAGTGAAACTCATGAAATATTAAGAAGGAACTCTCACTCGTTTACAAAATAGTGTCTCATGATTCTATGCATTAGAAAAATATCAATTATACTACTTCTTGAATAAGAAAGGATATTTAATGTAAAAAAAAATCATAAAGATAATTATATAACAAAAACCTCCTTCTCTGGTGCCCTGTACTTCACTTCCAAGCTTTGTCTTAGAGTACTGAAATTTTTGTTTTTTTGTTTTTCTTCCCCAAAGCAGCCAATTTTGCTTTTCTAAATTGTTTTCAGTCAGGCATAATTATTAAAACTCTTCCTGATCTAAGTTTTAGATTCCCTATGTTATCAAACTCCCAGTTAAAATTTAGTATAAATTTCCCATTTTAAATTTAAAAAAAAAAAGCCTTATTAGCAATTCTTCAGGGATTTTTTTTTTTTTCTGAATTAAGTAAAAGTGTGGGTGATCATGTTTTAAAAAGTATAGTTGTCTTAAATTCAGGTAACTACAGTTTCTCAGCAAATATGCCTAAGTATACATGTCTGTCACTTTAATATACAGACTCACTAATAATTAACACTATATTTTTGTATGCGAAAGTCGCTATGCAGTGCTTCATAACACCGTCAGCTTAAATGAGTTAAGCTCAGAGTGAAGGTTGAAGCATAGGCTCTAAAGATGGATTGCCTGTGTTGGATCCCAGTTTGGCCACTTCCTGGCAGTGCAAATTTGCACAGGTTACCTAATCATTCTAAGCCCCAGCATCTTATCTAATCAACAGATGATTATCAAGTCAGGCAAGTAAAATTAACCATTTCTGCATATGAGTAAAATTAACCATTCCTGCCTATCTCACCAAAGAATCAATCTAATTCAGGTTTATCTTGCTGAATTTTGGAATACGATGAATCGTGTACAAATCGTTTGCAATGTAAACATATTCTACTAATACAAGCACAGGGGTTCTCTGGCAGTACACATAACCAGAAGTGGAACTCATCCGCTCTTCCCACACAGACTACGCAATGGTTTCCAATGCTTTTCACAGCAAACCTTTCAGACATACATAAGGACATTTAATATCAACTTACATTTTACATGGGGAAAGTTGGATTCTTCTGGGAAATTTTAATATTGAAAGATAGAAGAGCTAAAACGATGTTTTATTATCCTATGATCATTTTAATCTTCACCGTACTTCTCAGAAGCTGGAACCTTTATAGTAACCACTAGTCTATCAATAGGTTTCCCAGGTGGCATTGGTGGTAAAGAACCCACTTGCCAATGCAGGAGACAAAAGAGACTCAGGTTTGATCCCTGGGTCCAGAAGATTCTCCTGAAGGAGGGCATGGCCACCCACTCCAGTATTCTTGCCTGAATAATCCCATGGACAGTGGAACCTGGCGGGCTTCGGTCCACAGGGTCACAGAAAATCGGACACAACTGAAGCGATTTAGCACACACACAGTCTCACAGAGTCTATCAACACCCTAAAAGGCTCTGTGTTATTCACCGACTGCCTACTGCAATGCCTGGTACATAGCAGGTAATAAATAATGAAACTGGGAGGAAGAATGGGCTGCTTTCATTAACTGAGATGCAAAGCTGGCAAATACTTTGGTCTGAAATTTTTTTAAAGGCCTAAACCTTCAGTATAAAGATCTATGTTTAGGGTGAAAATCTCTCTTCCAGCATTATTCCTCTTTATTGGGGAATACAGAAGCCAAGAGTAGCCAATGAAGATTCTAAAAAAACAGTAATAATATGTTTTCATTTCTCATTATGTATTGTTAACCTACTATATGTATGTTATATGTGAAGGTACTATATGTCAGTCATAGTTTAAAGATTTTGGAGAAGCTACTTAAAAAGACTCTATCATGCAAGAACTTGTAGATGACTCTTCTTCAGTGTGGACCTGACTCTTTAGTTTATCTGAGTTTAAGATGAGTTTGTTTTCTTGTTTTTGGAGTTTTCTTTTTTTAATATATTGGTGTTTTATGTGTACATTTATATTCAATTTATTACTGTGCTATGATTCATGGAAGACAATATCTGACAATAAAATTTCATAATAGTGAAAAAATTTAATAAATAAAATCATGATGATAATCTTTTTCTCATGGCTTGATTTAGATTTCATTAGTTTCCACTTAGTCATGAAGAGATATGAGATAATGTGAAGAAAGATGGTTCATTCAGAACACAGATCTTTCTTAACAGGATTCTTTATAAATAAATGAATTCTTTAGTTATTTCTTTCTTCGTGGTTTATTTCTCAGTTGCCTCCCTTAAAGGGGAATTGTTTTATGAAGGGCAATGTCATCTAAAAAGGAATCTTATTTTGGGCATGATAAATTTGGCTCTCTTTTTCTCCAAAATATTTTTTTTAACTTGGCCCATTTGGTTAAGTTAACACTGTTTAGTTATAAAGACTTCCTGGGATTGGAAGATGTTACTAGACTTATTTGCAGTCTATGAACGATTTTAGAATATTAGATGAGCAAAGATATTGGAAAGCAAATAATCATCTGAATGCTGTAACATGGAAAAGAATGAATTATAGATGTAATTTATCTGTCACAAGCAGATCCTAAACACTGATTATGTCCATACTTGTGCACAAAATTGAAAATGACAGAAAAGCTTCCCAGCTTCTCTAACATTAATTTTTCATGTTTTACTTTGCAAAATTTACAGTCAACTATTAATAGCAGATGCTTCTTACCTTATCTGAGAACAGCCTGGACTTAAGTATAAGTGATTCTGAAAACCAGAAACCTCCACCTCATGTCTGAATTTAATGCAGGGAGACAAATTCTAACTTAAGATGCCTGGGGTCCTATGGAGTCTTGAGAAAAGAGTTTTGGATCTGAATAAATAGTGAGTCTCAATTGAACAAGTTAAAGTTTATAAACATTGTTGAACAAACTGAGAAAACATCAGAAGAATCCTTCTGGGCCTAAAACTGTGATCTGGGGTTAAAATATAGGTGGTTTCCAATAGACCAAGAGTGATGCAGAAACAGCTGCCCCAGGCTGATGGCCTGTGACTATGGGAACTCGCTTATTGGGGATTCTCTCTAGTTCTTCTCTTCCCAATTGTGGTCTTGGAATTAGTAGTTATGAGAAGGAAGAGAGGAAAAAAAGGAAAGATAAACCACTGGAGACATTTCTCTCTTTTTTCCTTAAGTCTCTCTTCCACCGACCCTCCAACTGCTATTGAGAAGTTCCCCTCCGAACCCCACCACCACACCTAACACACTGATCTCCCTTTTAGCAATCTGTCCCTGGAGGGCTGTGTTTTTAATATCTTCCTCTGACCTAAGAAGTGTTTAAGTTACACTCCTTGAATTGTGAAATTCCCATCCCCTATCACCTCCTAAACATCTTTGTTCTCATATCTGCTTCTTTATTGCTGATACCTTGAATATATCCTGTGATACAATGGCAAAAAAACTTTTTAATCTAATATTTTCACTATCCGCCTATTTTTCCCTATTTTTACAAGTAATTAGAAAGAAATGGTATTAAAAACAAAGCTATGCTTTTGATAATTTTAGAGAAAAAAGAAAAGAGAATGGGAGAAATTTGTTCATTAATATGAAGTTCCACAGTGGAGCAGACTCAGGACCAAAAACCTCTACATTCGAAAAGAAAGCAGGTTGAGCCCTTAGAAAAAAGAAAAGTTACCTGGAAGACATATATCAAAAAAGTCTTCCCACCCTGGGGAAACTTTAGACGACAGCCCCTCATCCCATGTTGTTGCTGTTCAGTCACTAAGTTGTGTCCGATTCTTTGCGACCCCATGGACTGCAGCACGCCAGGCTCCTCTGTCCTCCACTTTCTCCCAGAGTTTGCTCAAATACATGTCCATTGAGTCGGTGATGCTATCCAACCATCTCATCCTCTGCCTCCCCCTTCTTCTGCCCTCAATCTTTCCCAGCATCACGTTCTTTTCCAGTGAGTTGGCTCTTCGCATCAGGTGAACAAAGTACTGGAGTTTCAGCCTCAAAAACAGACCTTCCAATGAAATTAAGGGTTGAGTATTTCCCGAATATTAAATAACCCTCATTCCATACTCTTGTCTGTCGTCACTATGATTCTGAGCCACTGCCTTACTGAAAGCCAGCTCTGGGGCAAAGCAGGCCAAATGTGGAACTGAGAAAACCTATTGCACTGGCTTGCAGAATATGTCCAGGAGTTTGGGAAAGGCCACTTCTCCTGCATTAGGCCCTGGTGAAATTGCACAGTCCCAAACTGAAACTTGAAATATATTTTCCCATTGAAAGAGTTTAACAAAAGCAGTTGGCGGTCTATGACATTAATATTACTTAAGATGTATGATGAGATGGTATTCACAATGCTTCTGGGGACCCTCCTGGGTTTAATTAATAATCAGAATTTCCAGGGTACTATTTGTACTGGACTATAACTCAAGCATCTGATAGGTTACTCAGGCTTCCCAGGGTTGGACTAATGACTTAATCACACTGCTTCTGTGGGAAAATGCTTTCTAAATGATTAAAACTTTGGAATATGGGTTTTTTTTTTTTAATATACATTAGGGGATAGCTATTTGGTTTATACAGTGACCACTTATTTAAGATGATTAATTCAAAATGTTTTCCTACTTTAAAGAAATATATCTGAAAGTTGGTGGCAGCATTCTTGCTGTCATTTTGTGTTCACTCATTGATTCATTTGTTGACTTAAAATATAACTACTTTTGAGTATCTACTGCTTTAGGCCCAATGCAGCAAATCTGCCTGAAACATTAATTTTTATTCTAAAGCACTGCTGTTCAGGTGTTTTCTTTGCTGAATCTTTGGGATGTGGATATATAAATTAAGAAGTAATGTTTTACAGGACAGTTGTTAAAAGCATAGGCAGTGAAATGAGGTTACCAGGCTTGGAGTTTATCTTTTACTGGTTGAATGACTTTACACACATCACTTAACTCCTCTCTTCTTCAGCATGACCATCAGAAGAATGACAGTGATACTGGTAACTCTTCAAAGAGTATTTGTGAAGACCTAATACTATGAAAAAATTAAAAGCACTGAAAATACCAACCATCATAGAATGATTTTTAATAAATAATAACTGATTTCATTTTGCTTCATACAGAGTAAGTAAGAGTAACGTATATCTGCAGAAGAAGCAGAAACAGGAATCAGAGTAACTACAGCTTCTTTTGTCAAAATCATTTGAGACCTGTTTTTTATGACTTACATTCTTGTTATATTCCAGTTACAAATATTCAACTGTGCATATAAATATATACCGGCAATAGGAAAAATAAAGCAAGCAATTTTTTATTCTGCATTAGTAAAAATCAATCCATTTGTGGTATGCTAGATTTTATTGACTAACTACATCATGATTTCAAAGGGGGAAAAAAAAAAAACTCTAGTTAGCCAGGACAGGAAAAGTGATGACAGGTTTACCAAGATAAGATACAAGTTTCTCTTCAGAAGTGATCTCTCTTCAACTACTCCCATACCCAGGTGCTTTTCAGGGGGAGTTAGTTGATTCTGGAAGTTTTCTGGCGGAAAAATAAATCTCTCTAACTCTCCCATCCCAGTGACTGACCTCCTGAATATCCATTTCCCTCCTCCTACCTAAACTACCCAGAGGCATGGTTTCAATCAGGGCAACAGTTAAGAATACAGTTTCCAGCCCTCCCTGCTACCAGTAAAGAACCTAGGATAAATCACTGGGCAGAGCTCAAAAGACTTTTGCTAAAAAGAGCCTAAGTGGACCAGGCGGTGGCTTTTTTGCCCATGGCTCTTCCTGCTTCCTAGAATGCAGATGTGATGGCTGGAGCTACAGTGGCCATCTTACAATTTTTAAATAAACCTGTGGTTGGAAGGCATGTGCTCCTTGGGATCTAAGGGTGAAGAAATCCAAGTTCCAGTGACTGCAGAGTCATCACATAGTCCTGGACAACCTACTCAAATATAAATCCTTAGTCTGTTTATGCCTTGGGCTTCCCTGGTGGCTTAGTTAGTAAAGAATCTGCCAGCATTGCAGGAGACCTAAGTTCAATTCCTGGGTTGAAAGATCCCCTGGAGAAGGAAATGGCAACCCACTCCAGTACTCTTGCCTGGGACATCCCGTGGACAGAGGAGCCTGGTGGGGTATAGTCCATGGGGCAGCAAAGAGTCTAACAAGACTGAATGACTAAACCACCATCACATGATAGAGGAAAGGCTTCTCTGTTACTCAATGTTGAATGTAGTTCCTCAAGGACAAAATGTCTAAATAATTTCTATATGACTCCAGAGAGAAATGTAAAAAGGGATCTGAACCAACAGTTCTGATCTTGGGCATATAAGAAGCTGGAAAGAACTCGGGGATAACACAAGAAGAATAATACTGATCAGACATGGCCAAGGCTGAAAGATATTCAAGAGAAGGCCTTTCAATCAAATAATAATGTGTAAGGGGTTATAACTATTAGAATTTTTCAAAACAAGTCCTTATAATACATAAAGTTTTATCTCTAACAACAAACCAAATGCTATCTCAAAGTTAAAATCGGTCAAAAATGTGCCACAAGAGTATAAGTAACGGTGTAGGTGATGTGCATTTGATATTACTTGTATAGGAAAAATAGTATTTAAACTCTGTAGTTGTTTATCATAAATAAATTTTGGAACAAGATGTCCTCACCAAAATTACTCTTGTTTATAGTGAAATTCACCAAGAAATTGCTATTCTAACAATCTGTTATACTTTAAGCAACTAAAGTATTTCTAACAAGCCTTTTCAGTTGCTTTTACTGAAGCTTTGGCATATTATTAACCAGCATCTGGGGAGGGAGATGGGAGGGAGACTCAAGAGGGAAGGAATATATGTATACCGATGGCTGATTCATGTTGAGGTTTGACAGAAAACAACAAAATTCTGTAAAGCAATTATCCTTCAATTAAAAAACAAATTAATTTTAAAAAATAACCAGCATCAGTACTAAATTAAAGACTGTCTACTTAGTTACCCATTTTCACTGACATAATTTTTGGCCTTGTTAACATAGAAATTGCTCCCCTATCTACAAGCACAAAATGTGTTTCTGCTAAAGTTAGGGGAAAAAAAAAAACACTTCAAAATTTGCTCAATAGGATCTCTTTGTAAGAAAATAAGAAGCTTTGTCTAAGTCTGTGGGAAGGCAGAGACATTGCTCAGCATGAAAGGTAACAGATTAGCGATGCTGATAGCTGAAATCCTCTACTTATCCTTGGCAAGGAAAATGACAGCATTTAAGCTTCCCAAACTAGGTCCCGAGGTGTCTGGGCTGAGTCTGAGAAACATTCAATTTCTCACCTCTCGCGTGAACTGGGCGCATGTCACACACTTCCTGAATACAAGATTCACCCCACGCTGCACAGCCTCTTTCAAGTCAGTAACAGCCGTCAGGAACAGCGTCGCTTGTACATGGAATCATTTTGAGACCATTTGTGGAATCAGACTTTTGTGTATGTTCAGAAATACAATTAAAGTTTGAACTCGATTATAAGTGCCACATTGCTTTAGGTTTAAACTGTTTTTAGTTTTGCCGCACACAAAAAATGAAACAAGATTAAATACAAAATAGAAAAAAACAGAAGTGTACCAAAATCTTATGAAGGAGAAAAAAAAAAAAAAAAAACTCGCTCCAGAATGAGTGCCTTACCTATCATGATTCAAAACATGCCTTGAAATTTGTCCAGAAGTTTAAAAACCTTTACTCCTTTAAAAATATTATTCTAAAAAAGTCAAACCATAGAATATAAATAGGTAAATGAATAAAGTTGCATTACCAAAGCAGCTGCAGCTACTGAGAATTTCATTAAAGAAAGGTTCGTGTCAGAGTTGATGATGTCACACTTGGCACATTGACGGGGTTCTTTACAAAGTTGTGGAGTTTCTGCTCAGAAAATTTAACTTTAACATGCTACACACACATTGTACACAAGTTATGCTCAGAGTTAGCTCATCTCACTGGAGGGTAATGAGGAAGCCCTGTCATCCTGTCACTGAAACACACATCGAATATACACCTAGAGTTACATGTACACAATAGAAAACTCTGTCAAAGTTCTAATATCACATGGCAGGCGCCCTTAGCAAAAGAGACGACGACAACAAATTCTAAGTAAAAGTTATTCCAATTAAGAGCCTACTAGATCCAAGTTTTAATTCAAAAGTAGATGTTTAGCCTGAAACTTGCAGATATCGTTTCGTCAGGATTATCAGTTAAATTGGTTTAAAAGACATGACAGAAAGATTATGCCAGGATTTGGAGCAGCAGCAACACAGGCAATGGCTAAGTTGAAGATAAAACTGTGCTAACAATGGAAGATTTCTAAAGTCTAACTGTAAACAGCTTGAGACCACTTTATTAGGTCCATTTACGTCTGTCCCCACATAACCATCCAGAAACTTGGTCCAGAAACTTGGCTTATTTGTATTACTAACTTTGGGTTTTCTAGCTGTTCGTTTACCTGTATGTTTACTTATTGTATGTCTTCTAATAGCTAATTTTATTTTTTCACATATTATGCCATGTCTTCAGAGGAAACTTAAATGCATCTACCTGTGCCCTTGATTCCATGGCACTTCGTAGTAGAATCTGGTCTCTGATGTGTCTATGATAAATCTGATCAGCTGGACTAACTGTACACACAAACATGTATAAAATGAACAATGAATTATCCTAAACAAAATTGCCTAATTTGATAAGAAAACAAGGTACTAAACTTTTCAAAGGTAAAAGAGTTTTGCCAGATTTTGGAAAATAAATATTAAAGGTTATATTCCCCCTCCCTCAACACCTGAAAGATAAATGGATATTTGAACAAAGAATAATTCCATAAGCTATAGTGTATTTCTGCTGACCAGAAGATGAATGAAAGCTTACTTTTTTGATAATATAAAAAACTTGGCATCACATTAGAATACATCCTGTAGGCTTTCTTTATATCAACTGTCTTAGTTAAGAAATTATTGCTAAAGAAAAAAGGTAACTTGCCATTAACTACTCTTTGAATCATCATTTCTGAAACATAATATTCTACAAGCAGCTTATAGAATTGACATTTTCCTTTCGACATATTTCTCTTTCAGTATCCCTTTTATAAGCCATAAGGGGAAAAAAAAAACCCTCTTCATCATTAAATAAAACACCTTTTCTAATGTTCAGAATACCGAAAGCAATAAAACACTCAAACCTCTAATTCGTAAAGAATTTAATTCTCAACATGAATATACTTTGTTGTAAATTGATACTGCAAGTGCAAAAGCAAAATTGAGAAAAATGAAGCACTTAGAACATATGGTTTAATTTATAAATGAGCACTCATATTATAGCTTTTGTTCTATTTATTGCTATCTTTCTATTTCGTGACTTGTTTCTGTACAATATTCCTCATTATTATATATTCCCATTTTATTTTGCAACACATATACTGTGATTCGGAATTCTATTTTTCACGTAGTAAATGCAACTAAGTTAATTATTTAAACTTTAAAATCACCAGTATGTAACTAAAATGCTACTATAGCTGATTTTCTTCCTATTCCCTTTAGAATATGCCAATTTGATTTCTTCTACATAAATACTTTCTTGAACTGTTCGACTTCTGTTTTTAATGAAATGAATTCTCCTCCTCTCTGTAGAAGTCTGCTATAAACCTAAGTCACCTGGGAGCCTGGCCAAAGTCTGAAACAGCACAGCTGAAGGGTACAGCCATTTCCCAGGGTCCTCTCAGAGAGTGTTTGGTTTGCTTTCCTAACTTGCTAAAAATAGGAGATTACACAGGCTACCTCCATCTCAGGGCTCAAGAACTCACAAAAGGCTGGACTATGGATTGGAGCAATACATAGAACACATTTTATTAAAGAAGTCAGGATATTACAAGTTTTCTGAATTCCTTCCGTTTACTCTCTGAAACAATACAAATGATCTAGCGGTTACTGGCATGGAAACCTCATAATGCTCCCAAATTTCAGAACTTCAGGCATGAGTCACAGAATTACTTTAACTGTTTTAAAATATGTTTTTGATCTATTTTAGCCACAAAGTCTAACACAGGAAGACTACTACCTAAAAGGTAGGATTCCAAATACTGTATCAAGAATCACATGTGTTAGCTACAAACATATACACATATAGATGAAACATGGTCTTTGAAACATGAATACCTAATTAACACATTCCAAAAATTTTAAATTAATTTTTAACAGAGTCATTTCACTAACACTTAAGAAGCTGCTGTCATTCTGGGGATGAAGCTCCACTAGAAATAAATTTGTGTTTATTTTTCTTCTTCGTATTCAAATTGAAATATTTTACTACATTTTAGACGCTATAAATTAAATTTCAGTTTCTCTTAGAAAGAACAAAGAGTATGGACAACATTTGCACTGATTAGCTGCTACAACCAGTTCATTTCAAAAGTAAATTTAAAATCTTAAAATTGTTATTTAAAAAAGTCCTTGATGTGGCAGTTGAATCTTGTTAACCACACAGCATGTCATTAAGCAATGCTGCTGCTTTGCTCAAAGGGGGACTGTTCTGTGGCCACAAGTGAGCAGCAACTAAAAAAATATTTTGAGAGGGGAAAATAGCAACTGAATTTTAATGTTTCACAATGTTTCCAAATGCCGTGGAGGCAGGTCTTCTGTGAAACCACTCAATGTCACAGCTAAGTTTAATGTCCTTCGTTTTTCAGCTACCAGTGCACCATCAACTGTCTATGGGATTAAAAATTGGATTTACTAGTAATTGGGTCAAAACAGGGTTACTTACGGACAAAGCTGGTTATTGACAAGCATAATTAGCCTTTTGCCCCTCATTTTATGGGTCCCAGTCTCTAATTACACCTAAATTCAGTCGGCAGAATTTAGGATGACACGGTACAACTACTGTGTGCCCTTCATGGATGCCTTTCAAAAGAAGAGGGAAAAAAACGCCCAGGGGTAATTTATAACTTTTGTTTACTGATCTTTAGAACTATGTCATTAAGAACAACCTAACATTATATTTTTCCAGTTGTTAATGCTTTCTTTCATATTCTACTTTGAAGATAATATCCTTGAGTCTTTGGTGAAAACTTTAGCAAAGTGAGGAGCACAAACTAGACCAAGAAGCAATTTACCGAAATAGTAAACTCACAGCTTAACTCATAACACTGGGGTGAGATGTGAGTTAACTTATGTGTTAAATAGTTCAGTTAATTCTCCCCTATAGTATGAAAGAAAAATGTTTATAGCACTTTTTTTTTTGCATCAGACAACATATGTCTATGAAACCTTCACTTCTATATATTTGTCAAAATGAGAGCAACCTCCTTCTCAAAGGTTCAGAATTACACCTGCATATTAATATTCAAAGGTGATTTAATTAAACCAAGTATGTACAGAGTACCTAGGAATCTTCACATTTGCAGTCTTGACCTTACACATCAAAATAAAGACATGTATTCTATCTTTTAAAAGACTCACTTTCAAACTTGAAACCTGAAATACAAATCCAATGGTATTTTTGAATGTCAAAATATACTAAAGCTAGTATTACGGTACCCACAATAGCTAACTGTTTACAGCCCGGCTGATGCTGTTACAAATAAAAAATAATAATAATCAGGAGCCAACAGAAAATAAACTGCTAAATCACTTCACATTCGAATTTTAGAAACAAAAAGTCCAATTAATAATAGTACTTTTTATAGAGTTTCCACTGATTTATAAAACTCACATTCAACGAAGTTTATGCCTCTGATAGTATACTATAAGAGCAATTCAGAACCTTACTTCTAGTTACATTTTTCACAAATGCATTGCTTCTGGCCTTAAAATAATATGCTCATATAATAAAAAGGAAATCCATAATGTCAAAATATTAATATAAAAAGTCTACCCAAGTTTAGCTGACAAAATCTGCTTTTCTTTTACAACTGTACAGCACGTTTTCAAACAAGCAAAAACAAACCATCCCCACCTAGCCACTGCTGTAGCCTCATATACAGTCTACGCTTATGCTGACACATACATGTATCTATAGTTACTATTTCTCTAGACTGACTTAGCCATTACTAAGTAAAAGTATGCTGACACTTTCTGCTCTAGAAAAAAAAAGAAAATCACAGCATTAAAAGACAGATAAAAGTTATCATAACAAAGTTTGGCCAGACTTGGCTCTATTGCTTCTCAATAAAGCCCCCCACCCCAACACCATAGATAGGAACACACCGTATAACTAAAACTATTAACAAAGCAATCCATAATTCCAAACTCAGTGGACTGCATGTCCATATCCCCTTTATTCAATTATTGCGTATCCTTAAAATAATATAATATTTACTCACTTTCAATGAATCAAAGCAGGCGATTACTCGTCCATTTTCAACTTGGCAGCTTTTCGAAGGATGTGCAAATTTACATTCCGTGTCTGGCCGTGAGCAAGTCCCCCTTTGGAACTCTCTACATACTTCCAGTGTTAGCCATTTTGTGTCCCGAATTGGTGTGACACTAACAGCCATGTTTAGATTTTACAGGTAGTTAAAATTTTCAGTGAAACCAACAAACCCAACCCCCCTCAAAAAAAAAAAAAAGTAACAACCAAAAAAAAAAAGTGAACTGATAAAACTGTAAAATGATGAAAATGTCCCCTTCAAAATACTTTTCCCCCACTCCCTGCTTTAAAAGTACATGGAAAATTGTGTTCTCAATATCAAGGAAAAGATCTCCCACTAGAAATTCACAGCATGAAACTGTTAATTCAAAGAGGTTTTGGTTTTTAGAGAAATACTAGGATCGTAAGTAGATGAACGTTTAAAAGTAGGGCCTCGAATCAGCCTTGTGCTGTCAGTAACCCCTTCCCAGTGCCAATTTGGAGCCCAAAATGCAAGCATGAAAACGTGGCAGACCCTCTGACACCGAATTTCCAAGCTGCTTTCAGCAAAGTTGTCTGAAAAGGAATCTCCTCACAGCTGAATTTGCAATGGAGTTTGGTGGTGCAATCGGTATTGATTAGTTTGGCATAGACAGATGCAGCAGTTTAGAGCAAAATCGAGAAAATGATTTTGTTTTTCCTCCTTGATTTCCTGGCAGAAGATATCTTACTTTTTCAGCAAACTTTTCTTTTAAAACTAAAGCAGCCTAGGGCAGTGCCAGATACTCAGAGCTTTTCTCTTGATTATAAGTAGAAATGGGGGCGTCTGGGCTAGAGGTGGAGGGTGGATGCACTGTCGTCACAGTCTAGCTGGCAGCAAGCAAGGCAAAAGCAGAGACTGCTCTAGAAGCGGTTCCAAGCAGCAGAGACGTCAGGAAAGGCACTTCTTAGTACCAACCTGTAGAAAAAAGAGATAGGTTAAGATTTACTAAGTAGCTCTTCACTGATGTCCTAAGACAGTATCACAACCTTGCCATGTGCTACCAGACTAAGTCATATTCAAGCCAGCCTCCCTCTCTCTCCCTCTCTCTCTCTCTCACACACACACACACACACACACACACACACACACACACTACTTACAGTGAGGCATATTGCAGCCAGCCATCGTAGATTTATTAAAAAAAGGGGCCGTTTCCCCTTGTGAAGCAATGCATGATAGAGAGATAACCAATCACAGACAGTGTTGCAGCAATATTCTGGGCAGAAAGCCAATAGTGTGGGTTGTCTTATGAAAGGTCGCGCCTGTCAGACGTTCATTACTATGCTATAAGCACAGAAAATGTCCATCAGATGTGACTTATTCCACTGCAAGAGGACGAGCATGTGGGTTTTGAATTTACCCAACATGCAGTTAGTGGACTAAACCATGTTAGTTTCAAAACAGCTTCCCAAACAAGTCCAAGCACTTGAAGATCATTACCAGGAAATAAAAAGCAAGGTTTAAAAACTGCAGCCGACTTCCAAGCTGCTTTCCCTCCGGCTCTGGGCAGGGACAGGCACTGAACAGCCTGCTCCTGCTGTCCCGACACGTGAATAAAAAAGGAAAGGGGTGTTTACAAATGGTACATTCTCCTGACCTATCCAATTCACTTCCTTCTCCAGCCTAAGTCCTGCCCCTCCACTGAAAGTGGCACTCCTACTGTAAAACTATTCCATTCAGCCCGCAGACACTTTGTCAATATATCACAGGCAGGCGAGATATGAACAAAAGCATCCTTTATTTGAGCATTTTTTAAGCAGAAGCTGAGGTCATGTGGGGGAAATAAGGAGGGCAGTGTTGTCAGTGTGTCTGGCAAATCTGAAGTCAACCTCAAGGGAGAGAGTGATTCCATCGCAGAAACATTAAATAGTAAGTGAGCAGTTTGATTTGGGCAGTACGATGCATTTCAGAGGTACAAATGAAGCCAGGGGGTGGGGGTGAGGGGGTGAGGGACCCCCTATGGCCTAAAGATCTCGTAACTGGGCACCACAAGACTGCTCCCTATATACAGCAGGGCATTTCTGCTTTTAACAACTTACTTTCAATCAGAATGGGAAAACTTTCCCAAAAATGCTTAGTAGTTACAGAACAGCATACATATTATTTTTTCCCTTTTGAATGCTACCAAAGGAAACAAGGCTTCAAAAACTCTAGAAGTTTCACACTCCAAAGAGGCAATAACAGTATAATAAACAGTATCTGATTACTTCTTCCAGGGCCAAAAATGGCCAACGGGCATGTAACATATTTATAACTTGGAAATTAGAACACAGAATATGAATATATATACACATACATATAGATAAAACATGTATACTTAGCAGAATTTTTTTTTGATTTAAGATTAACACTGTCATTTTTAACATTATTTTTTTAGAAACTACCAGGTACTAGGTTTATAAAATATTGTAAAGGCCACAACTTTTGAGAAAGATTTAAAAAAAAAAAAAAAAACTCATACTGATGCTCCAGAAGTATTTTTTGTTTTCAAAAAATTTTCTAGTCCTATTCCTGGCGTAAAAACAAAGCCAAGTTAGTCACCAACTCTAAGACTTCTTCACCTTCCTTAATACTTGCTCTGCATTCAAAGCTTCTTGACTCCATCATGCTGTGAGTATGTGCCACATCTGTGGTCAACATCTCTTTTGTCCTTCTCTCTGCAACCACGGCCTCCATTTCTCTGGGGTCCTGCTCAGTCCTGTCCAACTCTTTGGGACCACACAGACTGTGGCCCACCAGGCTCCTCTGTCCACCTAATTATCCTGGTAAGAGTACTGGAGTGGGTTGCCATTTCCTCCTCCAGAGGATCTTCCCAACCCAGAAATAGAATCCCTGTCTGCTGCATTGGCAGGCGGATTCTTTGCCACTAAGCCACCTGGGAAGCCTATCCACATGTCACTTCCTCCAAGACGCTATCAGGATGTCACTTCCTTCATCCCCACCCACCCAAATAGTAACACTGCCTCCTCCCAATTACCTCTGCGCCCCAGTCAGTGTCTGATTGGCATTTATATGACTGACCCATGAGAAGACATGTTCCCAAGGCCAGAAACAGCCTCACACATCTTAGTAACCTTAAGTGTTTGGTTTAGGGATGGAAAACAGATGGAGCCCCATAACTTTGGTAAATTAAATGATCAATTTCTATGTCAGAACTGGCATTAGCACAAAAATACAGAAACACATGCAGGAACACACCCCTATAAACACACATGAACATGCATAAACACAAACTTGAAAAAACACACACACCCATTACTACCTCCGTAAGTTACTGTGTTCTAGGGCCACTCAGGTTTCCCATTGCCTAGGAATCCTCGCCTCCGCCTGGACCACCCCCTCTGACACTCCAGCTTTTCTAAAATTTCCTCACTATCAAGTCCCTCCTCCTTTGGGTTCTTCTCACTATCAACAATGGATACGATCTTACATGTCACAGATATTTCATCATAAAAATAGTAGCTCTCGGGCATGAACTCTATCTCACCTTCCTACCACCCATCTTTAAACTATCTTTTTGTATCTTTCTTCTTAGTCTCCCAGTTTTCTCTTCTACTGCCCAAGGTTAAACTGCTACCTTGACCGGCTCCTTCTTAAATCCGCTTCCTCTCTAAATTCCTGATATATATATTCCTGCTTTTCCTCTTAGCTCTTAAAAGTGCTAAAAGAGCTCTAAAATGGAAGGGGTGGCATGGCGGGAAGAAGGGGACCTTGCCGAGTTATATGTCACCTCCCTGATGTTCCTAATCCATCATTCCCAAAAGTCTGAAGAGTCACCTACATGTGCTGTTTTTCTTGCTTCCTCCTCTTCCATTCACTTTAAAAAAAAAAAAAAAAAAAAGTATCGGTGTGACCTGCACAACTATTGCCTTACTGCTCAGCGGCCTCATCAATGCTCCCATCAAAGCCAAATCTAAAGACTGCACAGTCCTTGGCGTTACTTGACCTCTTAACAGCATGCTGCACAACCCCCTCTTTCTCCCTTCCCCTTGTTTTAAGCTGACACATTTTATCTTTTTTGGCCTCTCCCAGCCCTGCACCTCTACCTTCCCAGGGAGAGAGGGACTGTGGGTTCTTAGCATACACCATACAGGTGGGAGCCTCTGAAACTTATTACATGCTAAACCTTTGGATTGACACATACTTCCTCATCCCTTCTTCTTGTCTAAACTGCTACTCAAATATATCCTTCTCTAAAAAGGCTAT
This sequence comes from Cervus canadensis, assembly GCF_019320065.1. Taxonomy (NCBI): domain Eukaryota; kingdom Metazoa; phylum Chordata; class Mammalia; order Artiodactyla; family Cervidae; genus Cervus; species Cervus canadensis. The sequence goes on from NC_057392.1 coordinate 88,314,355, forward strand.
GCTAACTCTGCTAAACATTCTACCCCCTCACAATATTCTCGGTACTTTGTATCTCTTGGAACTTTTGTCCCCAAGGTTATAAATTCCACAACAATAGGGTGTTTATCGCCACTTTTTTTTTTTTAACCCAGTCCCTGGAACATAATGTTTCTTAAATGTTTCAGACAAAAATAATTTTCTTCAACCTATTAGAAATACACATGTTTATGAGGACATGTGTCCAACCCCCAGGAAAATTGCATCATGATCTCTGAGATCCAAACAATGAGGAAAAACAACGGAGTGGGACACAGAGGAATAACCTCACTGCTTGGAGGTTATGTCTAAATACAATGACAAAATTCATTTCTAGCGTTGTTTTCCCCTTCTACCATGTTACAGACTTAGTAATACTCAAGCAACAAAATATACCTTAATTACTGAAATGCTTACAAATGGCTGTTCCGATTATATTTTCTGTAGCAGAGCAGTTCTTTTAAGTCAAAAAGTATTACTGAAAAAGTACAGCTCTGTATTTTTAAGCTGAAAACACTATTATAAAATGTATTAGTCAAGGTGATAATCAAAATATTTACAATTAGCCGGACATGGACAAGTGAGTGATCAGAGGGTACACTGACTTTTATGAAATACTCCATCTACACCTGATAATATGTGTTTCTGCCTTTGACACAGGGCGCTGGGGGTAACGAACTCATATTTTATCTGAAAAAAAGGTATTTGAGTAAACTGCTAATATCAGAATGCTATCTTGTAATCTTTTTATTTATTCAAACATAATTTCAAGGAAGACCAGAAATCTTCATAACTTTAACAAATTAAGATTTTATAAGATTTGGATCAATACTTCAGTGGTAATGGATTTTTTGTTCTATAGATAGAGATACTATTTAAATGTGTATGGGTATTGTGCAGATTGTAGGAAATCTTGCAAATGTATCACCCTAAAAATATGTATTGTTTGCAAATAATTATTGAAAGAAGCACTGCTACTGTAAACGTATTAGCTAACAGGTAAACTGCTTCTGAGGTAAATTTTTGACGGATATTTCAATATATTACAAACTTCCCTGAACAAAAACAAAGAAATGGAGAATTTAACTGTTTTAAGTGAGAATCAAATTTTAATAGGTTTTTATGGTAAGAGTCTTCTTTTACCTAGTGATCAAATTCAAAATACTAAAACTGGAGAGTTCCTTACATCATGTGACACATTCTATTGATACAAACAAGCATATTCCTCCCAAGAACCAAGATCAGTATTTCCTTAAGTGATATTAGAACTCACATGTATTTTCTACTTTAAGGTAAATAGAAAGGAAAGAATAAAATATAAAGACAGAAGAAAAGAAACCAAAAATAGATTAAAGAATAAAAAGAAAAAACCTGAGGAATTACAGATAATTACTCTTATGGCAATTGATATATACTAGCAGTAAACTAGGAGAAGGAAATGGCAGCCCACTCCAGTGTTCTTGCCTGGAGAATCCCAGGGACGGGGGAGCCTGGTGGGCTGCCGTCTATGGGGTCGCACAGAGTCGGACACGACTGAAGCGACTTAGCAGCCGCAGCAGCACTAAACTAACAGTGGATTTGCTCCTTGGAAGAAAAGCTATGACCAACCTAGACAGCATATTAAAAGGCAGAGACATAACTTTGCCAACAAAGGTTCATCTAGTCAAAGCTATGGTTTTTCCAGTAGTCATGTATGGATGTGAGAGTTGGATCATAAAGAAAGCTGAGCGCCAAAGAATTGATAATTTGGAACTGTGGTTCAAAAAGAAGATTCCTGAGAGTCCCTCGGACTGCAAGGAGATCCAACCGGTCCATCCTAAAGGAAACCAGTCCTGAATATTCATTGGAAGGACTGATGCTGAAGCTGAAACTCCAATACTTTGGCCATCTGATGCGAAGAACTGACTCACTGGAAAAGACTCTGATGCTGGGAAAGATTGAAGGTGGGAGGAGAAGGGGACGACAGGGGATGAGATGGTTGGATGGCATCACTGATTCAATGGACATGGGTTTGAGTAAGCTCTGGGAGTTGGTGATGGACAGGGAAGCCTGGCGTGCTGCAGTCCATGGGGTGGCAAAGAGTCGGACACGACTGAGCAACTGAACTGAACTGAACAGTGGATTATTACATGTGTGTGCCCAATGGTGTCTGACTCTTTGTGTCCCCATGGACTGCAGCCCACCAGGCTCCTCTGTTCATGGGATTTTCCAGGCAAGAAAACTAGAGTGGGTTGCCGTTTCCTACTACTGGAGATCTTCCCAATTCAGGAATCAAACTCGAGTCTCCTGAGACTCCTGCAATGACAAGCAGATTCTTACCTCAGTGCCGCCTGGGAAGCCCTAACAGTGAATACATTCATACAGACATCTATCTAAGGGCTGCATACACTGTGTAATACAGGACAAACAGACACAAGCGATAAGACTAAAATTCTGTTTTGGAGAACCCGTTGGCCTCTATGAGCAAGGTGAAACTTCCTAGTCACAAATGCTCACTAACCATTTCAATTCTTCTGGACCAAATATAGGCAGATTGGTTCTACATGCCAGAGTAGTTAGCTGGGAATTTGGGGGAATTTTTTCATAAGTTTTCATTTTGAAATGTTACATATTGAGGAAGTTAACTTAGTAATTTTTTGAGATTTCTTTTTTTTTTAAACTTACTAAGAAATCTTCAAGCTAACTGGAAGAGATGGCCGACTTTGCTGAGTGTGTTTGGAGCTGATGAGAAGAAGAGCCTTGTCCAAAACTGTAACTTCTCCCTCTGGCTCACTGGTGTGGACAAGTCCGTAACTAGCAATGCATCACTTCAGTAAACTAAGTTAGCTCACAGCACAATTTTGCCTATGGCTTGTCCCAAATATTAACAGAGATTTTGGTAAACAAATAACTAACTAAGCACTTCTGGAGGCTATATAGCTATTTCTCTACTCACAAGGGACTAAATAGAGTAACAAAGTCATTTATTACATGGGAAAAACTGTGTTCTGAATGGGTTAATGCAATCTTCACCAATATTCAACTTCGTATAACAAAAAGCTAAGATCAGTGTTTCTCAGTGAGGGGGAAGCACCCTGGTGGTAGCACCCATGCTGATTTTCAGTGATGCAGAAACAACGTAATTTTAACAGATGCATCAGAATGCTCAAACAAGCTCATCAAAGCATGTGGATGTGTAACTTAGGAAGAGGCTAAAGTATAACAAAAAGAACTTAAGGAATAATCGTAAACATACTGGCAAAAATCATAAAGAATATATGCAAATGACTGAAGTTTTAGAAAAACTGCTGAGAAAAAACATAATTCTCAACCACAAATCCTCTGGAATGGCACAGCAGTTGGCAATGTGGCCTACTGGTCTGATGCTCTGCATTGTTTTGGGTGACAAGTTGCTTACAAGGAAAGGAAGATTATGTTTACCAACTCAAACAAGTAATCTAAAACTATCAAATCATTCCTTTAAGATGCCGATAAGGTTTGCTTCCCTAATCATCCAGTGGTCTCTTACTGGAAGGATATTGAAGGAAGTCAGTTAGGTGATATATTATTGCTAAAGATTAGAATTTTCACTAAACGTGAAAGTTTAGTTGCTTGCTTTTGGAATTCTAATCTTTAGCAATAATGTATCACCTAACTGACTTCCTTCAAAATCCTTCCAGTAAGAGACCACTGGATGATTAGGGAAGCAATTTTCACGTTAGAAAATGACTACTGTCCCTTTAAGGATTTATATTTCAGACAAAAATGAAACAGGAAGCCTCTATGCAGACAGTGATTAAAAAGTGAATTTTGAAATGATTCCCATAAAAGGCAAAATTATAAAACTTAAAAAGGTATTAGAAGATAAATATCAAGACGTCTTGCTGCATTTTGTAGCCTGAGCCAGAAGTTTCGTACCTAAATGTGCCCTCATCCAGTCCCCACAGCAGAGTTGATCTGCCTAGAAGCTTTTTCGGCCCACTGTCAAAAGTACGCAAACCTCTCTTGCTATTACACCAGTGCAGACTTCCAGCCCCTTATCCTGCTTTATTCTTCCTCACAACACTTGTTAGTATTTGGCATAATACTATGTACCTATTTCACTATCTGCTTATCATCTACTTTTTCCAGTAAAATGTAAGCTCTGTGACAGCAGGCAGATGCCAGCCAGTTTCTTCACCAAACAGCCACCACCAGCAAAGCACAAGGGCCAGACTAAGCCAACAGTCAGCATTTGTGGCATGATAGTATTTTTCTTAGTACATCTGAACACTAGGTTACAAATATTTGCTACAAGTTATAATGCCTTGTTTAAACAATAGATACACAGCTTAAAACACTGATATGTCACCTTTATAGCTGAAGGAAATCAGGATCAAAGACCACTTATTAGAAAGAAAGCATAAGGAAAGGAGGCTAATTAACATAAAACCATTTTTATACTTCCTTAATTGGGAAGTTGATGGAAGCCTTTTTAATCCACAAAATAATTTGAAATAGATACACATGGTTTTGCAAATTTTTAACATGTAAATAATTATCAGTGCATTTCTGACAGAATCAGTCCTCAGTTCTGGCTAAGGAAGGAAAATTTGCTCTTTTTTTTTTGAAGATTCCAAACAGGCAGTCTTTTAACATTTCCCTCTATTCTACAAGGAAGTATAACAACACTATGAATGCTACTTTATCATTCTTTGAGATAAAATACTAATTCTATTTAGTGTTTTATTTACTCTATATATTACCAAAAAGATGAAGTTATCTTGTTAGCCTTAGGTAGTCATTTCTGATCCGCCCATGTCATTTAATATTTCAAAATAATAACTAGGAAGTCAGAACACAAGACTACAGTAAAATCAACAGTGTTGATACCTGTGCAATGCACTAAGAGACAGAAAAAACAATCTAACTATTCTGGCAGTTTTCAGGAAGAATGGTTCATTAACCCAACTGAAATCTACGAATGTGAAAGAAGCATGACAAAACTCTGAACATTAAATGCAATGTGACACATTAGCAAAACCATCATTACGGACTTTGATTTTAAAGTTTACTTTTATGAGTTATATTTTATTTGCCATAGTAACTAGGGGTCAAAATCTTAACTTTCCATCTGAACAATATCACCTTCTGACCAATATAACCGAGCTTCTTATTGAGGCTGGTGATATCTTCATCTAAAACATGTTTCAATATGATCTTTATCACTTGAGGAATGGCAGCAAAGTCACCCATGCTTCCCTAACAACAGTATCATATAACTCACAAATAAGGAGGAAGTTGATTAATGGGAGACTTAAGGAAATATTCCCATAGAACCCTGTACATCAGTGAAAATTTCCTGCATGTGAACCTCTTTGCCCCAATGTTCAACTTTCCTTACAAGCCAGAAATCATTCTCACAGCCAGTAGTCATTAAAAGATTTTCCGTAATTAACCTATACCCATTTTCCATTTGAGTAGGTCCAATCGAGCTAAATTATAAAATCAATATGTGAAGAAATGACAAAAACAATTAAAAAAAAAATCTGGCCAAAATATAAAGCATACCTCTATTAGGATGAAATAATCATAGCTATCACACTTCCCAACCCAGGGATGGAACCTACATCTCCTGTATCTCCTGCACTGACAAGCGAATTCTTTCCCACTCTACCACCCGCGAAGCCCACTATCAAGTCTATCTGAGCACACTAACCTGATCTTAGCAGACGATTTAGAATGTCACCTAGTAAGCTTACCCTGGGAAAACTTACTAGCTTATTTCTATTGAAGACTGCCCCAAATCTGTTGCTTAATTATTAATCATTATGAGAAAAATATGCAAAATCTATGTTACCAGTTAAATAAAGAGGGTGGCACTAGTGGTAAAGATGCTGCCTGCCAATGTAGGAGACCCAAGAGACAGTGGGTTCAATCCCTGGGTGGGGAAGATCCCCAAAGGAGAAAATGGCAACCCACTCCAGTACTCTTGCCTGGAAAATCCCATGGACAGAGGAGCCTGGCAGGCTACAGTCCATGGGGCTGCAAAGAGTCAGACACGACTGAGCACACATTTCTTCAACTTCAAAAAGATCTACAAATAATTATTCTTCAGAAGATAATGAATGATATCAAACATGAACATAGGATGCTATTACTTGAACGCATCCTAATTAAATGAATTAATGGACTTCTGATGACAAAACACAATACATACACATCCCCCCTTTTCCATTTAATCAGTAAAAATCCCCATCACATGAAAAATGCATCTTTTATTGCAAACTTTACAAATACTCAAGCCACAAAGGTACCACACAGTTTAACATTATAATCCTAGGGATATTTCTACTGATTTATAGATTTGATCTTAAAGATTACCTTTTGAACAAATAATCTCAAACATTTAATAATATACCAATGTCAACTGAATTTATTCCTAAAAACGATAAAATATTAGAATTTCAGTTTAATTTGAGCTTTCCTAAAAAAAAAAAATCACAAATTCACATATGCTCACATGCATTTAAGAACTATGCTTTCCCTGACTAACAGTGAATCAAGACCCAGTTGTTTTTCCCTGGTTTAAAAAAGAGGAAGATATGTTTCAAAACAAAGACATGCATTAATAACTCAAATTTTCACTTCAGTGTAGCTGTATCTTCTAGGGAACGTTCCACATAACACAGATACTAAACTAGGTCTCAGATGCTGAACAACAACAAACGATGCTAATATTACTGCAACTGCTCTCCAGGACAGCCAGAGCTTCAGAATGTATTTTGCAGAAGCCTAACATTTCAACAGGCAGCTCCACAGTGGTAACAGGGAGGTATATTTTGTTGGTGCCTACTTCAACATTTATTAATTACAAGGCTTCACTTACAAAAAAGAAAAACACTGAGAGGTTCTGCAAGGCTTAGAAATATAAGACTACCTGGATAAAAGGAGAAAATTTGTCTCCCTGATAACTAAATTTATATTTGTACATAAATCATTTACCACACTTTTGTGCCATAACTCTAATTCCTTAAATTTCTAACATACTTAAGAACTGAAATCTCATTACTTGCGCAATGCAGATCTAGAATCATGAGTCATTCATTCAGAGGAACTTTGCAGACACACACCAAAATGCATGTCCCATGAAGTTCACGTTCAGAAAAAGGCAAAAAATTAGACAGTGAAAATAAAGAACTCTCAAATTAGAAATGTAAAGGCTCAGAAGCAAATTACAAGTTATATAAACAGTTTATCTAAATTTTGAGTTTTTCTCCCTCTATACCTAGACTATAATCTACATCATTTCAAAGTCAAAAAATTAACAATTTATGCTCTTAACTATGGTTCCGCCTTGTTTAGTGATCTAGAAGCATGGGTATAAATACTAAGTTGCTCAGCTGTGTCCAACTCTTTGCGATCCCATGGACTGCAGCCCACCAGGCTCTTCCATCCATGGGATTATCCCAACAAGAATACTGGAGTGGGTTGCCATTTCCTCCTCTAATGGGTATAAATGATAGGCTATTACCCAGAAGAGATAGTAACATATAAGTTCAAATGACAGACAGAAATCTCTGGCAAGTAATTTATATGAATCACATACACTGCCTGCAAGCGAAGTCCCTTCACTCATGTCTGACTCTGCGACCCTATGGACTACTGCCCGCCAGGCTCCCCTGTCGGACGGGATTCTTCAGGCAAAAATACTGGAGTAGGTTGCCACGCCCTCCTCCAGGGAATCTTTCCAACCCAGGGATCAAACCCTTGTCTCTTATGTCTCCTGCACTGGCCAAGTGCATTCTTTACCACTAGCAGCACCTGGGAAGTTCTCACATATATTAACTCCATATATTTTTCTATTTGTTTTTGGTTTTAGACATTGCTAAATGAATGGATTTTCACTGTCAGTAAATTTAAATCATATAGAAGGGGTTATTGAGAATTTCCCATCTTTCTATTGCCAAATCAAACCCCCTCCAACCCCAAGCGTAACCGCTATTATTAGTATGGTGTGTTCAGTCCTTTTTCTATGTATTATCACACACAAACACACATCTACACATACAACACACATACAAAGTTTAAATATTTTTTTAATTTTTTTTACAGTAATGGTGGAAACATATTAAGCATATTATCCTTAGGCTTGCTTTCTACAAAATATGTTAATGACCTTTCCTTATCAATAGAGATAGATTCACATAAATATTTTTTAACAATTATGTATTATTTTACTATATATCCATTTCTATACTAGTGGTCACCTAAATAAATGCCAATTTTTCATTATTTTAAGCAATACTGCAATTATACATACAAAACTATGCTTACATTTGAGTGGTACTTCCCTGGTGGCTCAGACGGTAAAGCGTCTGCCTAATGCGGGAGACCTGGGTTCAATCCCTGGGTCGGGAAGATCTCCTGGAGAAGGAAATGGCAACCCACTCCAGTACTCTTGCCTGGAAAATTCCATGGATGGAGGAGCCTGGTAGGCTACAGTCCATGGGGTCGCAAAGAGTTGGACACGACTGAGTGACTTCAATGTCAATGTCAATAATATAAATACTTTGGACATAAAGTATATGCAAATATCAATTTTTAACTAAACATCAAACTTATTCTAAGAAAACATTTATCATTACATACTTCTACCAGCAATTAATAACATGCCTTTCTACATTTATTAAATCTATGTAAGGCCCTAAAAAAGATACTATCCTTCAAACCATATTGTAAATTTCTATTGTAAGAAAGGAGTAAAATGTATATGTCTTTTTCCTATACAGAACTTAAAGCCTTGTCTTTGTGTTTTGCAAAATATTTTCACTTGTTAGCACTTACATGGCAGTTAATCGATGGAAACCCTTGTAAAATCAGTTGTTCAACTCCTGTTATTTCAAAATAAACCATCTCAATGCTAAGACAATTACTATATTTATATTTTGCAATTATTTGCCAAAGAACAGGGGCCAGAGGTTTGAATAAATGTTTGAGTTGACAGAGTATCAAAACGAATATATAGCTTACCATTCTTTGCTTCTTAATAAAAACAAAACATGTAGTTAACACTCTATGGGACATGTTATATTAGGAAAATCTCTGACAGCACAATGTCATATGATTAAGGGAATGCTTTTTTTGCATGTTATTTCTATAAATGTCAGAAAATATCCTGCTTCCCCCCCTTCTTTTTTAGATACTAATTGACTAAAGGAAATAGTTTCTGACAAGTGCTATAAATAATGCAAGGCGTTATCAAACTAGCTAAGGCACAATAGAACTCTGGTGAACTCATGTAGGCCCAGACACACTTCCCTGTGTGGTAATTTCTCCTGAGGCCAGAGGGCCTCTTGCCCTGGACTGGAGTGTTCTGAAGTGGAAGGCATTATTTCCAGTCTAAAAAACTAAGGTAGGTATGGACTCTTGTATGATTTTGCGAAAGGGCATGTGTCCCATTAAAAAACAAAACACTCTCCCCTCATTTTACCCTCCTCATACTCTTTCTCGGTTATTAAGTAACAGTTCACAGAATAAAGAGGAACCTGAAACTGTATTTTCAAAACACTTAAGATGGTTGGTTGGCAAAATGTGGTCATTTCTAATGCTTCTATTCTCTTTTCGACAATGCGCTTTTACCATGTTGTCGGAGTATAAATACAGTCACAACTTCTCAGGAGATAAGAGCAAGATTCTATTCCTAGGATTTTGTACTTTCCAAAAGAGTATATGTACTGAACACAGTTTAAACAAACTAATATGGCAACTTGAGGTTTGGTTCCTCTGCCAAACAGAAAAAAAAAAAAAAGAAAATCCCTTTCTTAAGTATTTTAATCATCCATAAGGTTCTGTGCATTCTAGAAAAGCTGTAACACATGAGGAGATCTGAAAAGCTGACTACATCCCTCTAATGAGACAGTGATTAAAGCTGTATGCGCTTCTACCAGCATCATATGCACTTAAAAACCAATGACCAGCTCTCCATGGCAAATCGCAATGCGTCAGTAGCTGGCTAATAAACTCCAGTAACTGCCAACAGTTTATTAACAGCAACACTTTCTGTTCTGTCTGGGAAATTATAGAGATTCAGGAAGATCCTCGAATTCTCTGTATTGGTCACCCAGGGGTGACTTAAAAACACACATTCCTGGGACCTACGCTAGACCTACTAAAGGTAAAGACCAGTAATCTACATTTTAAGCAAACTCCCCAGGCTACCCTTAATCTCATTAAATTCTGGCAATCATAATCAACTAAAGTTAAAAGACTACTTCCACCAGAGATTGTTTACTGCATTTCTACCCAATAATTTCCCAGAGTATCTGCCCTGAAATGATGGCTTATTTGAGATTTGCTGACATGCTCTTTGATTATATTCTATTAACTTCTTTAGAAAATCGACATGCCTGCAAAATGTTATGCAAAGTTCTGTTATATTCATTTTTTTCAGTGTCATAACTGAAGGTTTATTTTAAAATATTTCGTTATTTTCAGAACATCATTGGCAACTAGAAACTTGTATGCAAAGGTGATTTTATATCAGAGTAAATAAAAGACTTTTATACACAAGCCACAGATGTCTGTCCCTCTCTCAACAGAATGACCTTTGAGGTCACACCACCAAATGGACCAATTTTGTATCATTTCCTTTTAGATTCTGCTTATAAGGGACTGTTACATTCATTTTTTAAAATATTGTTTTAAATCAGGCACCATACATGCCCCTCCACATCATCTAAGATACTACTCATATCATCCTACTATGCGCAAACCTCTTATGTTTCATTTCTGCTCAAGAGTTCACACCATATAAAAGCTACTTAATCTGCAAAAAAATAAAAAGTCCCCCAGTAAATCTGAAAGAGTATATTGAATAAATTCAAAAAAATAATTACCTGGTAATCTTAAAACTTCCCATATCTTTCTATCATTAAAATGTCAAATATGTATGTACATAAACAAATATATACATATATACACAAATATATAAAATGAGACAGTGATATTTAGGCTCCATACAGTAAAATTATTTTGCAAAAAGAAAAAACAATTAACCACTTAATTACTACAATCTGATAAAATTAGTAATAGTATAGATAAATACAAAATAAAATGTATGTATGGGAGTGTAGATATGCATGTATGTATGTATGCATGTGTGTGTGTGTGTGTATCCGAAGAATAAAGAGAAACTTTATGTAGGAATTAGTCAAATCATGCTCTTCATACATAATTAACACCTGGCTCTTTATTTAAATTCAAGTAAAATCTCTGTATTGAAGTTAACAGAGGGAAAATGACTTAAATAAGACTTTAAGCTTCTTTCAACAAAACTACAAACTATGTCTCCTCATTAATAACTCCTGGAGAGATTAGCTTCTTGAGAAGTTGGCCTGTGCTACATTGCTTCTTGATTTAATATAATATCTGCAAGATGTTCATCTTGTTCTTTAATAAAAAGTTCTGATTAGAGGAGCCACTTAGAAAAATTTACTTTCCCCCCAGAACTCATACATTCTATTATTACTCAACAACAGCAGATAATATTTGATTCCCTGGTATACAATTTACTTTCATCTAAATTTTGCCATTTGTTCCTCATGACTCTAAAGGATGGCTATATTATCTTGTTCGTTTGTGAACAAATAAATTAAGGTTGGCGTGGTTAGGTGACTGATTCACCCAAGCCTCCTAAGCTAACTGAACGGAACAATCAAGATCCAAAATCAGGGTTCTGATTTAAAACTTAAAATTTCAATCACAACACATGCTGACAATTTAATACCAAACTTCGCAGAAATGACAACAACCTTAAATACAACAGAAGCCGAAAAACCCCAGAGAGATTGGGTGTAGAGTCGGGTACGTACAGTGGCCACGACTACGTCCTTAGTGACTTGCTCTGAGAGGTAAGTGAGGGAGCAAGCCCTGTGAGTCTGAAGGAGGTAAGACGGCCCCCTTCACAGAGCCGAGAGAAAAACGCTCTTCTCCTTGTGTGTCCATGGGGTATACACTGGACACTAACACGTACACTTAGAAATGTGGGAATCACACACTACGTCTCATCAGTTTCTTCTTAGGACTGCTAGTTAGTCTTAATCTAGTCATTAACACATTGTTGTTTAGTTGCTAAGTCATGCCCAACTCTTTTGCAACCCCATGGACTACAGCCTGCCAGACTCCTCTGTCCATGGGAATTCTCCAGGCAAGAATACTGGAGTGGACTGCCATGCTCTCCTCCCAGCATCTTCCCAACCCGGGAATCGAACCCAGGGCTCCCACATTACAGGCAGATTCTTAACTGTCTGAGCTCCCTGGGAAGCCTAAGGATACTCAAGTTCTCCAGGGGAGCTTCCTGACCCAGGAACTCAACGGAAGTCTCCTGCATTGCAGGTGGATTCTTTACCTCTGAGCCACCGGGGAAGCCCAATTAATACATTACAGGGTTCTAAATACTCAGCAAATGATTGAAAGATGAGTTATTAAGGAAAAGGATCTTTGGGCATGATTTTATTTTCATCTGTCTGCTTTCTGAGCAAGAAGGGCACACCTTTCCTTCAGAGCTTTCGAGGACTTAAAATCTATTAACAGAAACCTTCTGCATAAGGAAAAAGGAAGACTGCTCTGAAAGCAACACAATTGAATACATGCAAAGCAAGTATGCTTACAGGAAGACCGATCTGTATCAGCCACCAAAGAGGGTTTGAAAAGCAGTGAAGGACATGGAATAACTGTCCGAAACACTTCTAAGCAATGCAGAAGCAGAGATTTTTTTACAGATGTTAAAATGGTAGAAAAGCATACTAGAAAGAAAGCCCTGAAGGTCTGAAATGGTGTAAGTGGTACTTCTCTTTACATGTAACCAAGCTGTTCTCTAGTAATTAGTTACCTTATGGAACACACACAAAAAAGGTAAATATTAAGTTGTTTTCTAATAAGAAAGCCCAAAATCAAAATAACTTTGAAAATTACAATCTCAGCACCACTGCCTCAAAATTATCTCCTTTGACAAAAATTGCAGGTGTCTACTCCTCTAATAGTGCTCTTTTTTAGTTCTCTTTCTTTCTTCTCTTCTATCCTAGGGGAAAAAAAATGTTTTATTTAAAGAAATCCATGGGGAGGGAGGCGGGAGGGGGGATCGGGATGGGGAACACATGTAAATCCATGGCTGATTCATGTCAATGTATGGCAAAAACCAGTACAATATTGTAAAGTAATTAGCCTTCAACTAATAAAAATTAATGAAAAAAATATTAAAAAAATAAAGAAATCCAAATATATCCAACATACACAATAATCTTACTAAATGAATAAATATATTAAGGATAAACAATACATAGGTAAAACAGTATATACACACAGATTATATTAAACAGCTAATGGATGATCCCGTATATGTAGCCTAATCTAGGGGGACTACATGGATGCAACTTTGAAGAGTTTATTGCTTTACTGGGGACATAAAATTAATACACAGACAGTTGCAGGTAAGAAAAAAAGTGCTGAGCGATCACAGTAAGGCTTGGTGACCAAAAGAGAGTCAGGGGTGGTTTCCTGATGGATAAGACGTCTGAAACGGGCCTGGAAGGACAGGTTTCATTTGGGTGGACACACAAAGGAATGGCACCCCAGGCTGCAGGAATACAAGGAACAAAGTCAGGGGCCGGGGAAAGCACAGAACAGGGAGGCGGGGGAAACGGCGGCGTGGAGCACCACGTGCAACGGGGCGGCCGGAGATGGTGTTGGAATCCGGGGCTGGAACCAAACCAGCAAGGGCCTTGAAGGCCAGAATGAAGAATTCAGCCTTCATTTCTTAATTATTTGGAATCCATCCATTCCAAGATTTCACTCAAGGGCAGAGTCAGAATATTTAACTAAATATCCTAAGGGCTAAGAATAAGACTGTACATGGGATATAAAGAGATCTTAACAAATAAACGGGATTTCTCTACTTCCTAAAGCTTTTGCTTTAGTCTCCAGAAAGCCGAGAGATAAATTCAGTTCTCAATCTCATCTCAAGTACTTGTTTCATTTCTTTTCCTTCTGATTTGTCTTTTTCATAGTCCTATTTGATGTGTGCTTATCATAAGGCAACTAACACCTTTTCTTTTCTTTTTTTTTTTTGATGGAGTACACATTACACATAAATAAAATTGTTTTAACAAATGCCCTGGTATCAGGTAAGGTTGTAGATGCAACACTTAAAAAGATTTACAGAAGAGAAATCAGAACCCTCCCATCAAGTAAAACTTGTTCCTCTGTAAATATTTCAATGAAAAACAGCCACAGCAAATCAGAACACCCAGTTTTTGCAGCTGACAACTATCCTAAAATCTACAACTGTTGGGTTCAGCAACCTATCTTCCTGCCTGGCTGTCCAGTTTGACCTTCCATATGAATCAGTGTTTCTACTATGATGCCAAAATGACCTTCTGAAACTTACAAGGCTTCCAAGGCTGCGGATATTTTCAGCTGTATCAGCCCTGGCTGTCACAACATTCTGCATGATATTAAGTGGCAAAACCAGAGCCTCCTGTACTAGCCTGACCTTTTAAACTCTACAATACCTTGCTGCCACTCAAAACTGAGTTTTCCTTTTCTGCTTACTTTGTGATGCTACTTCTCTTGCTTACTTGAAAAGCAGTCATTCTAAGCATAAAATGGCACCTTCCTTCATAAAAATAGAACACTTACTTATACACAGTAAGCCTAACACTGATAGAGGTTTTAAAACAAATATTTACTGCCATCTACAAATAATACCTCTTTAATTACAGAAAAAATTATCTAAATTCCATAAACAAGATTATTTAAATTCTGTGGCAACAAGAAATATAATAATACGTCATTATTTCTGCAATGGCCAATTTGAAATTTGAGAGATGTCTAAATTTTGTAATTGCACTTTTATAATTGCATCTGTTTATTTAACCATTATGTATTCAATGCCTAGCACAGTGCCTAAAACATAAAAGAATCCAAATTAATATTTAAGTGCATGCTGCAGAATCTGAATGTTTAATTACACTTCATTTATCACAGAACTATTGAACTGAAATATAGGTGCTAATTTTCTTGCCAAAAAATTAGTATATTAGCATAGAATATTTATCTTAAAAAATATGCCCGAGAATTCCTGGTACATGAAGGGAAAATATTTTTAAAATCCATTAATGCCAGGTCATTTACCAACAGAAAATTGTTACTGTGCAAACAGGATAAAGTCTAACACCAGTAGAGGAAAACAGCAATAGAAGTCCATTCACTAAGACAGAGGGACTAAGATTCTTAAGAACAATATCTATCAATTATTTGATCTCAAGCCTTAATAACTATTAGTAATAATACATTTAGATTTACACATGTATATTAGAGTATCTTTTGTTTTGTCTTTGGCATACTGTATTTTCACAAATCCTACTTATAATCAATGCAAAGAACCACACAACAATGTTGTGTGGTTGCTATTGTTCAGTTGCTAAGTCACGCCTGAGTCTGCGACCCCATGGACTGCAGCACGCCAGGCTTCCCTGTCCTCCACTATCACCTGGAGTTTGCTCAAGTTCATGTCCATTGAGCTGGTGATCTATATAACTGTCTCATCCTCTGCCACTCTCTTCTTTTGCCTTTAATTAAATATACTTCAGAACAAACTTGGTGACCCTATTGGTGAATGCATCCTCTAGTTTCATGAATTTACTCTGTTGCACTTTCAGCTATAACCTATGGACTACTTACTTCATAGTCCTTTATGGAATATACATGTAAATAGGATATAACATATGTATCTGTACACATCACACACTCACAGACATATTCTAATTACTCTGCTAGAGATGGGGGAAGTGAGAAAAGTCCATCCGAAATCTCCAAGTGAATACCCATTCTCAGTGAAATGTTTATTTTAATGTTGGTAACAGATTTCTATTTTTAAGTGATGGGAGAAATGAACTGAACTACCCTAATGCCTTCAATAATGTAGCTGGCTAAAAAAAAAAAAATAATAATGTAGCTGGCTAAATTATAACAGCATTTGCAACACTGTTCTGTGGACTCAAGACACTTCTCAAACTGCGCCACTTCAAGCCATCCACAGGAGCAATTGGCAGAATGCTATGTCATTCAGAAGTGACACCTGAAACTCACAGGTGGTAATGATTTTGAGTCTAAAAGTAGATTTTGCTGATCTTGGCAAGTGCTGGAGCAGAGGGTATTAGGTGTGAGTAGAACGAATACTGAGCAAGCCACCCTGGCAGATTAGGCCATTCGATACTGCCCTCCTTTCCAGGCCAGGGAGACGTCAAAGTGCACTCCCTGGTCTCTGCTGTTTTATGACCACAAGGATACAAAACCCGCCTTTCACATCCTGCCTCCTTCATTAAGTCTCTGCAGAACTAACCCGGGCTGGGCCTCGAGTGCACGCTGCTGTGAGTGCTGTTGACGCCGGTTGTGCCATCTCGATGCAAACAGTCAGACAAACCAACAGCAGAACTGGGTTGACACCTCAGCACACACATACCTCACTACACGGCCCCCGAGCAAATTCTATGACCTGAGCCTTGCTGAGCCTCCGTTTTCTCACCTGTGAACCACAGCCGGCCAGCCGTGCATAAATCTCACCGTGCTGTGTAACAACTTCGTACCGTCACAGAAGTAAATGAGTAAGCGCCTACGGAATAAGAAGCTATTTTCCTAATTATTATAACTGCTTGAAGGTCTGGTCTTTTGTAGTTCTTGTTGTGTTTTCATTATTTTGCAATGGAAGGAGCTTTTCCTTTGGGCCATAAACTTCAGAAAAGCAGAACCCGTATCTCTAATTTCTCTTGAAAATTTCAGCCAAAAATCTTATCATGGAGCTTTTTCGGCAGGGGGCTTTAAATAAATGTGTATGACTGCAAATGAAGAATGGCAAGCCACAGAATAAAAATCCTGGTTTCTAACCTAGAACACAGAACAAATCCTGAAAACAAGTAACAAACACGTCACAGGTGGATGGGGCCTTCTAGAACCCAAGCACAGTTGCACTTTCACCATTTGAGAGTTTGGAAGCTAGCCTACAAAATACAGCTTTATTTTCTGCACACGAAGAAAAGCCAAAGGGAAAAAAGTCTCAATCTAACTAAAACCTTCTGTCACTAAAGTTAAATCAGTTAACACCTAAAGCATATCTCTCTCTTAAGGATTTTTTTTTTTTCTGTTAACATAAAAGCATCAGCCTCTGAAACCTGAAGGTCAATACTGAGTGCCTTCATCTCCTAATCAGGAGTTAGTATGAAGAAGCTTCAGATGAATTAAACGTCCCCACCTTTCTATAAAAATGCCGACAACTGAAATAAATTAATCTCTTCTGTCTGGTCATCTGTCTACCCTACATTTAGGTCATGCTTATTTATCAAATACTTAAACAGAAAGAAAAATACTGAATCATGTAATTTTTACAAATTATGATTTGATTTTTTGTCTTCTCTTTAATATACAAAGCATGTAAAGAGTTAATGTGTCTACTGGATGGTTTTAGGCAAATTCCACACTCTGCCCACAAGCAGCCTATTCTTGGCTCCTCCGTGCCCCCTTTGTCTTGCCCGTACATTACTTGTGAACATTTCCATCACTACACTGAAACTACTCCGAGAAGAGGATATACCTCACTCACGTCTTTATCCTCTGATAGGTGGATCAAGCATGAGAGATGGCACATGTACAGCTACACTCAATAAAATATTTTCTAATATAAGTGCTTTCCTTTGAGGCCAAAAGCAATAGCACACAGTTCTTTCATGTTCCTTTCTCTAAACAATACATAATTTTATTTGGTGTATATTCAAAATAGCTCATGAAGAAAGGAATTTTTTTACCAAGTGACTAGCTCCAAGAGAACAAGTCTTCAATTAATCGTTTATCTTGTTTTGATGTCATAAGTTCTGCCACAGAGGGACAGAGGGCGCAGATTAGTGTGTGAAGATGATGCAACATGAAAACATAAAATGCCCATCTTGTTGTTCAGTCGCTCAGTCGTGTCCGACTCTTTGGGACCCCATGGACTGCAGCACACCAGGCTTCCCTGTCCTTCACTATTTCCTGAAGTTTGCTCAAACTCATGTCCATTGAGTCGGCGATGCCATCCAACCATCTCATCCTACCACCCCCTTCTCCTCCGGCCCTCAATCCTTCCCAGCATCAGGGTCTTTTCCAGTGAGTCGGCTCTTCACATCAGGTGGCCAAAGTATTAGAGTTTCAGCTTGATAAACAAATTTAGCATGTACTCTGGAGCTAGGCCTATCACTTCTTGGTGAAAATTTTATGGCATCATGTTACTGGTGTGAAAGTACATTATCTTTGCAAAGCTTCCTCTGGGAGGATCCCAGATGGCCCAAATGCAATGTTATAATGGGTCACACTACTGCATGCCTTTACCATATCTGCTAAAGACAGGAGGCCTGGTGTGTTTTGCTTTGCTTTGTTTTTTATAAACCTAAAAAGCAATGACTACAAACAGTTGGCAAACTCTATGCCATTTGTATTAATAATCCAACGTCAAAGCAAAAGAACGAAATGTATTAGCCAGCCTTCTAAATTAAATTTATACCTACCTGAGTCATGTCAATTCTATGGGCGAAGTTTAAAATTACTGTATCATAACTATACCACATTCATTCTCAGCAGAATCATAAAGGGGAGACGGAATGGTAGTTCAGAAGTGAAGAAAGACCTGGCTTCACTTCAGCTACTCACCAGGCTGTGTGAAGTTTGGCATCTAAGTTAACCTCTCTGAGCCCTAGTTTCCTCATCTCTATCAAGAGGACAGTGGCTCCTCCCACCCAAGTCTCTTCCCTAACTGTGCAGCACTGTGAGCTGGTTCTTTTCTGGAAAGACCATCTCACACACAGAAGATGCTCAAATGTGGAAGCTAGCCTCATTCTCTTCACACCTTTTCCCTCCATTTTCTGAAAAGATTGCTTAATCTTCAGCCTATGTCCGGAGTCCTCCTCCACAGAGGAAATCCTAACCGCTCAGTTCCGCAAAGACTTCCGTCTTTTAATTTCCTCCTTTGGTATTCAATTGTCTGGTGTCAATGCTGACTGCACTGTTACCTTCTCATGTCTTTCTCCCCAACTCAGTTATATGTGAAAGAAGAATAAAAACTATGTAATTCTCCTTTGGGACCTTCTCTCCTGACCTACTATAATCCTTTACTTCGAATAGGTGCTCAGCAAATGTTTGTTAATTGATTATCTAGTGGAACATAAAGAATGATTTCCCTATATTGCCTTATTATTAACATAGAAAAATAGCTTTTTAAGTGAAAAGACCTCAGCACAGAGTAAACCTTAATCCATTACTGAGAAACAGACACAATAGTCTCTATATTAACTGCTTCCAAAACAATATTTACTTTTAAAATCCAGTCCTCAAACCATTAATACATTTCTCTGGGAGAGTCATTTCCCATGTGCAATTTTCAGTAGATGTGGTCCTTCTGAAAGAATTATGCAGAATTCATTTTTTTTTTTCAATAATCTCCACTATTGTTCTGGCTATTTCTAATTAATTTTCAGAAAGGTTCTATTTGGAAATGCCTCAGAGAGGTTCTACAACTGGGTTAAAGATCTGCTTGTATTTCCAGTTGTTCACTTCTGCTATGCTCATCCAATCTTTCAAAGTCTTCTAGATGGGGTATGTTAGACCAGTTATTTAAGACTAGTTGCCTTATTTGAACGCCACTAAGTTGACAATGCAGCTTTTCCTGAACTTTTTGAACAAAGAAATTCAAATAACAGCTCAAAATAATTTGGAGTAAATTTACTAGTTAAGATTGGCTCATGAATTGGGAAGGCAAAGAAGAATTTCTAATCTTAGTACTATTTAATCTTATTTACTTTGAAATGAACATTTTCTAAGCACTATCTAATAATTCAACAAAAATAGATTTTTACCAGATCTTTATAGCACACATCCAAAACCAGATGGGGCAAAAAAAAAAAAAAAAAAAGTCTAATAATAGAAAAAGACACATTCTAAGTGTGGTTTTCACATAATACTAAAAGGCATATAAACAAAAGGCAAAATGGAAACACTGTTAACATTATTTTCTCTAGCTCTACATGTTATATTTAAAGGCATACACAGTGCAATTTAAAAATTATTTTCTGTGGACATAGACTAAATAAAGTGCTAAGTATTTATAAATGCAATCTTTTTCTTGAAAACTCTTGATTTCATGAGAATTTCTCTATGTATACTAAATACAGTTATTGCTCTGACATGCTCAACTTAAACTCTTAAGTCACTTACTTGTAAAAAGCACGTAGGAGACTTATATAAAAAGGCCTACGAATACTCCTGTAAAGTTTTCTATTCTGTTTGAAAAATAACTATCCTCCCAACTCCAGGTAACTGCTAACTCAATGCAACTGCTTATTTATTTCCGTATGTAAATCATTCTGTTTATAAGGGTGTCTGATTATTAAGGATCTTTATTTCCAGGAAAAAGAGTATCATTGATACCTTCCCTAAAATAGCAAGGTCTGAGAAGTATAAATGTCACCACATTGAGCACATTGCAAACTTGTTTTATCATGTATCTATCTGCCACCTGGTTTATCACTGGGGATCATTTACACCAGTGTTCTGCATGAACTTTAAAGGGACCAGAACTGCTTAGCCGTCAATAAGACATTTCCCAGCAAACAACATACCCCTAAGATGAAATGACGCTTACTTTAGAGTGACCAATTTGGGATAAAGAATTTAAATACCATTCTTTAATTGACTGGATCCTGTATTTTAAAGGAGCTTGACACAGAAATGAACTGTTTTTAAGAATGTAACAGGTATCTTCCACCTAACCAAGTTACAGTCCCGGATAAAATATAATTTTAAGTGTTTTTCTCTGATGTTTTAAAATACAGTTCTTTATATGAAAAGAGCTCACAAGAAACAATATGATGAACAGGGATAACATTAACAAAGTTTTAAATAAGGGATTTTGGATGAAAAGTTTAAAAAATTCTTACTATACTCTTTAAATCATTTTTAATACCTCCCATCACCTTTGAAATCCACAGCTAATTAGTGGCTACATCCTGTGGACCTGAAGCCTGTGACTTTCTCCCCAGAACACGTGTCCCTTCATTACCTTGTTACTGTCCTTTCCCAGTCCCTCATCTCTAGCCAACAATTTCCATTTCATCCTTTGTATGTCCTACTCTCCCTCTAGAAAATGTCACTAAAACACAACACCTGGACATTACTTGCTAGCGTAAATGTCTCCTGGTGTTTCCACTGTGCCCTGAACTTCCTACCTGGTCCTCCGTGTCCTCCAGAGTGGGGCCCAAACTCCCTTTCTCCACTGACTCCTTATTTCTTCTACCCTATTAACTGCCCCTCCCCAGGCCCTTTCTCTCTCTCCTCTTAACCTCCTATCTTCCTATCTTCACTCCATTCTTCCGGAGTCTCCTCAAGTGCTGTAGCAAGAGTTACTCTTGGGGATCATTCCACATGTCTATGGTCTCAATCTCCTATCAGTACCCAAGTATCTTTTTAAATTTTGTTTTTATTCTTTGACAATTCTAGAACTGGACTACCCTGGTTCAACTCCCTGTGGGGCCACCCCCTAGTTAAGAAACCATGCGCTTAAACTCTGTGCCTCAGTTTTCCCTGGGAAACTGAGACAGTATCCATCTCAGAGGGCTGTTCTGAGGAGTATGTAAATTAATTCACACACCTTACCCTGGCACCAAGTAAGTAGTCCAAGATGTCAGTGAGTGTTGTCAAAGCTATTATCCTCATCACCATTCTTTGTAATGATGGCAAGCAAGACAAAAAAAAGGTTAAAAATATGGAATTGGAACTAAAAAAAAAAAAGGCTCACAACTCTGAAAATGACAAAAAGTGTTTACCAGTCATGCCAGTCACCTTTAAAAGTCAAAAGGGGCATTTACATCTGTCACAAAGATTAAATGAGATATTTTGTAAAGAAATGTATAGCAAATGGCACTTACATTATTAACAATTATTTCCATGCTCATAATTTTGCAGATGTAGAAATTAAACCAGAGAAAGAGTGAATGCTTTTTCCCAGTCCACATACCTAGTCACATCTGGTTTGGTAAAATAAAATCCATACACTGTGAGATTTTTGTGCCCCATCTCCTAAGTCTATTACTCCTTTCAAGATATAGACAAAGTGTAATAAGTATATAAAAATATAATAACTTGTCAAGGATAATAATAACATCAGTATCACCTCTTATATTTATAAAGTGCTTCACTTTTCAAAACATCCACCCCAAATGGGCTCTGTTTTTATGGATCTACCTGCACTGCAACAAACACTGGACTTTCAAAACAAATGCAGACACAGTGCTCACAGAAACTGACATATCATTTCATAGGATGGCTTTTTTAAACTAAAATTTAGTAAACAGAAATATCAATGAAGGAGTCTCTGTTAGGAGAACGCTGAGTGGCAAAGTCACTTAATGGTGCAGAGCTTTTTCCACCAGCTTTCCCCCCCAGCAGGCCATCTGCCCTCCTGTTGTATCTGTGGTCACCTTGATTATCACCATCCCATCCCAGACTGTCTTTCTACCAGGATCAGGGGAGCCATCCACATAGAGGGCTAAAAGGTCACTGTAAAGGTAATTCTCTTCTTGTAATCAGATAAGACAGAAACAAAATGTTAACCTATCATTACTACTATGATCAACAACGCTGATAAACAGATTGCTGGATATTTGCCTTGATTAAATTTTAAATTTTCTAGATACATAAGCCGTGAATAGTTTCTAAGTTTTAAGTTCAAGAAGTATCTTTAATGATGTTCTAAATATGAATATGGACTTCTTAATGCCTCATTTGGCATTCTTCTTATTTATCCTGCTTTTGACGTGTTTTGACTATTAAGCTGTAAAGTCTTTCACCATTTCGATTTCCTCACACTCCCACTGCAGATACTATTGTTACCACACTTTTCCCAATTTTCTAGAAGAGTCTGTTCAGTTATAATCATTGTAGAAAAATGTTAGTAAGGAGGAATTTTGAGTACAGTAAGTATACACAATGTTACCACGTCTTCCACAACCACATACTTAAAATATTTATGAACTACTTTTAAAAACCCACAAAAGTGTATTCACAATTGTGGCACTTCTACCAGTGCCTGAAATCATCATCTATATCTTGTTTTTATTTCTTCACTTTCCTATTCAATGTCACATTAAATTGGATACTCTGGCTGTCTCTGATTAAAATCTCCTTGCTAATATATATTTCTCTCATTGCTCTTCATCCAGTATAAAACATTCTCTTTCCCTAAATGAAATCACTTTTTTTTTTTTGGTACATTTTAGTAATATTTTTACTGCTTAACTTTAATATATAGTTTTGTTTTTTTTTTTAGCAAATGACCTTGTAATTATCAGTTTACTTTTAACCTAACTTTTCCCTTGAACAAATCTTCTATGCACTGTTTACCCCAGTTACCCACTTTGGTTTTCTGATACCCAATTTGGTTTTCTGGTAATTATTTGGTAGCTTCAAAAACTGGTGTTTTATGGTATTTAACAGTAGTGCTAATGCCAAAGCTGTCAATATTTTACTACTGGACGTCTGAAAAATATATATTTCTACCAGCAAAATGAACTAAATAAATGAACTAGAATATGTATAAAAATCACGCCTAGATATTAAATATAAACACATGATAATATGGAAACATCACTGAATAGATATAATTAATGCTGCTTTACCAGGATAATATTTCTATAATATCAAAAAATAAAGAATATGTTTTGTTTTCCACTATTTATGCATTAGAACTGTTATATTTATTACATGTATTGGTCAGAGCTACAATAAAATGTACCTTTCCTTATCTCAACTTCCATACAATGTTACCTAGCCACCGTTTGTGAAATACCAGTTTCCACTTTACAGTTATTTTCAAAACTCTTAACTTCCCCTACAACACTGCCACCTCTTTGAGGACAAGGTGTATCTTGATTAAGTTTGGTAGAGCTCACTGAACCTAGCTTGATATTTTTGCCACAATATATATTTTCCTATGAATCAACTTTACAAAATAAAATATCTCAAATCAGCATGTAATGTTTATTTCACGTGATTAAATGTGTTCCCACAATCCTAGAATCTTGTGAGCTCTTTAAAACAAGTCCACTCGTAATTACATGAACTATGAATTAAATAACAGTTCAACTATTTTAAAAGCAGAAAATATAGTAAAGGTCCAGAGTCAAGATAGATTTTTTTAAGAATCCTTTGGAGAAGAAATATCATTTTGCAAACTCAGCTAGAGAGGGACTGGAATGGACATCAGCCTTTGGGATTACATAGTATTTACTACAATCCTTTTTCGTAACATTATATTACTTAATATCTAGATGATCTGAATAAATTGGCATTGCCTTGGGAAAAGTTTTATATTCATATATATATACTCACACACAAACTGTACCCACACTTGATGGGACTATTTACCTTATTAGCTATTATTCATCTCTTTGGGTATTTAAAGATGCAACTCTCAATTTCTTAAAACAATTGTCCAAAGAGATGACAGTTTTTCTTTTAGGGCACATACACTATTTGAAGCATGGCACTTATTTCAGAAACATCTTCACTTTTTAAAAAATAATTGATCACAGTGGGAATGTAATTTTCCACTCTATCCAATATGGCTACATTTCATCTTGAGGTTAATATATCCTGAACTCTTTAACAAAGGATCATCACAGACACTGAGGATTAGATCTCAAAAATAGTGGGAAAAGTAACAAATACATAATGCTCATACTGTAATGTATATCCTTCAAAGGTTTTTCATTTTTATATGTCATAGGAAGGTAGTAAGATGCCTTTTAGAAAACATGAGTAGTTATCTCAAAGAAACATAATGAAATCATTAAAAGACTCATAATAATATGCAGAAAGCTATTACCTCATTATTTGTTAAGGGTTTTTTCAAGGATATAGCTGTAATGCTTATATAAATGCATATTTTTTATAATATGAAAGCACAACATAAATCCCAAGTTCCCTACCTCAACTCTAAAAATACAAAATATGCCTAGAGACTTTTAGTGCCCTGTGTCAATAGCTCTTCTTAAATCCTCTGCTGTGCAATCAATAATTCTCCAAGCATTAGTGAATCTGCTCCATGACTCATCAGAAACGATCCACGAAGTTAATGGGGATCATTGTTCCCTGAAGGCTCCACATGCATTGACACTAATGGCAGTTATGCTTCTTGTGGTGGGAACATATTCAAGATGGCCCCAAGCTGGGAGCTAACACTTCTGAGAGTCTCCATAAAATTTGCCCCCTCTCCCCTAGCAAAGAAGAATCCATAGGCTCCAGCCTGCCTCATAGATTTAGTATCCTTCAAGTAAATAAAAGTATGCTTATGTTATATGGATATATTTTTTTCAGTTTACCACACACTGTGCATGACAAAATGTACTTCAGCTATGAGAATATCTGAGAGGAACGTTTCCAGGACCAAAGCCATTGTGCTTTGTTTACCAGTCAGATGCTTTCTAAAGAATGTGTTCAAGTTATAAAGACAATGTCTCCGTGTATAGGAATTCTTCAAAGCCCAAACATTACCAATGAATTGTATTCTTACCTTCCCTAGTATTCAAAACAACGCCCACTTCCCTACAGGTGAAAGTCTTTCCTTCTTATGAATTTATTAATCTTTGATTAACATATGGTCAGCAGTTGTTCGGATTTATTAGGTGTTTTTATTTTCTAAGGAAGGAGAGTCATAGCAAAGAAAAATATATATTAAGCATTTGAAGATAATTGCTATTTACTGAAAACCCTATTTTAAAATAAATTTCAGTGACTCGTTTGTGTTTGGTAACTTCGGGACAATGATAACTATAGAGTCTCTAAAATGTTTCTAACTAGCAATCATACTCTATTCTGGCCTTTGAGAGGTGTTAAGACTCATCCCCTAATTATAAGCCTTTTCTCTGCTATTACTACCTCACCATTAAATCTCTAAACTAAACAGTAGTTTTGAGGAAATAAAAATAGATGTTAGGCGGTGTGTTTTCTCAAATTTTAGTTACAATGGATAAGAAAGATGAAGTATTCCTATGTATAATAAACTTCTTTAGCCTGTGAAAATGAAAATCCCTTTTATTGTGTTTTGACCAGTAAATTCTATTAGGCTGTCTCCAGAATACGGCTTTCTCCAGAATACCGCTTTCTTGCTTTATTCTAGAATAGCTTTGTCCACTAGAAATACAATGCATGCTACATCTGTTACTGTAAGTTTCTAGTACCCATATTTTCTTTTTACTTTTTTTTTTTGACCACGCTGCAAAGCACGTGGGATCCTAGTTTCCTGACAAGGGATCAAACCCCCATGCCCTGCAGTGGAACTACAGAGTCCTAACCCCTGGACCACCAGGGAAGTCCCAAGTAGTCATATTTTTAAAAAAAGAAAATGAAAAGAAACAGGTAAAGTTAATCTAACAACATATTCTATTGAAACTAATCTATCCAAAATACTATCACTGCAGCATACTATCACTATAAAAATATTATCAGGTTTATACATCCTTTCCTTTGTACAAAGTGTTCAACATCCACTTAGAACAAACCTCAATCCAGATAACCACATTTCAAAGGCTCAATAGTCACACGTGTCCAGTGGCTACTGTGTGGAAAACACGTTCTAGATTTCAAAACCATGAAGCTTTGTGGCCTAAAAGTTCACATGTTTTAAAATTTCCCTATGTAACATCCTTTGTTATTGCTGTTGGGATTTTCTATTGAGCCAAATATTTAAATGACTATATTTCATTTCCTTCATCTGCTTCCCTGACCTTCATATCTACTGGCCACTCTGACGCCTCAGAGTACAAGAAACTCCAATCACCTATTCTTTTCAGCTTCTTCTAAGCAAGATCTGAGATAGTCTCTCACCTCCGCATGTTCCCATCACCAAGCAGAAAGCCAGAAGGTGCGGGAAGTCTAATCTGTTTCCATAAATAGATATATCAAATACAGGCCTAATGTAGGGCAACAATGATAAATGGAAGGGCAATTTTTTTTGCTTACAAAAAAGATCAGAAATTTTATATAACAAAGTAACACACTCATCTTCAGTCAGAAATACAACTTCACTCCCTTCCCCACCCCCGTCCCAGGGGAAACTTTGGGATACTCTGTTCTTGTTCTGGAACAGAATCCAGTGTTTCATGTCATAGGAATTCTGTGCCCAGAGGAAGAACAGAATGTTGGAATCAAAATTTAATGAATTCAACTTGGAGCCTAAGTTTGCCCCAAATGTGGAAATGTAAACACAAGCAATATCTCAAAGCATAAAACACTTTGGAGTCTGTTGGCATGGCTGTATAAGAGTATCACACTAGATGTGTGTCTGCACACAAATTTTATCTTAGTTCCATGAGGAAAAAAAAAAAAATTAAACCAGGCACATGAGAGGTTTTCAGAGTCTCTTCATCATAATAAAACCTGATTATTCCGTCTTAAGTGACACTGTAATTATAGATGGTTGGATGAACAGGTTTTCTGGTGCTGACCCAACCTGTTCCTTAAAACACAAAAGGCCACTTTTGTGAGGAAACCCCCCATTAAATAAAACTAAAAGCTACGTCCATCTTTTGAGAGAAGGCCTAACAACACACTAAAAAAAAAAAAAAAAAAAACCTTTCACCTCTTTGCAACACTGATGAAGATCAGAATGCTGGAGTCTTCCTTAAAAAAACAGTTTTGAGCTGCAGTTGTCACCAACTTTAAGAAAGCAAAATACAAGTGACAACACTGTGTTTTCACTGGCTACAAAATAACTTTATTCAGTGTCTCTGGCTAGAGCACCGCATCAGAGCCATTCTAAGTATTGAGCTAAGTATTCCTACGGGTGAGTTTTACAGTCCTTGAACTTTCATTTTAACTTGTCTCAGTGATAATATTTTATCTCAACAGCAAGACAGGGGGAAACACCAACGCCCTCAGCAACCCAAAGAGATAACAGGGAGTGGATCACTTAGCCTGGTATAGAATAGTTACGTACTAAATACCCTCCGTGTATAAACACTGTGTTCAAACCCAGGAGGGAGGAACACCGCGTCCACGGGTGTAATATTTCAAAGCACATTGCGGAGGGCCTGCAAATCCAAAGGCATTAATTATGACTTCTCTCTCGATGGATTAATTTGCTTAAGAAACTCCTCCGAGTATAGTAGAGTTTACCATCCATTTGCTCTGGGCTTGTGCCTGGGCAGGTAGATACAGAAAGTAAAGGCAGCGGCAATAACCTCGCTGGCAGCTTCTTACTCAGTCTTAATCCTAGGGAAGCACACTCCTCGGAGATCCAGCACAGAATCCCAGCAGCCGCACATCCCCCCGGCCCGGGAAGGCTGAAGAACACAATTACGGTTCTAGCTCCACCACGCCAGTTGTGAAGAACTGTGAGACGGGCAAGCATGAACTCCACCATATACCTGCTCGCCTTACAGGCTCCGGAATCGAAGTATTCTCACATGACACATTACTACCAATAACAGATTCCGGCTCCGTTTAAAAAAGAGAGAGAGAGAAGGGAGGGAGGGGACGCGCTACATATTTGTCTTGCTTTTGTCTAAAAAAAAAAAAAAAAACAGAACCCAAGAACTAACTACTTTTCATTCTTTTCAACCTTTCAGGAAAGCAATTCAATCAACCAACTGAGGCTGCACCCGGAGAGCGTCTATACTTACTTTTCTTACAGTTTTTGAGTGACGCACTACAAAACGATGGAAAAAAAAAACAGGAGCCCTCTCATGCAGGGCGTCTTCCGCCCTGAAAACTTGGCAAAAGGCAAACTGGACTGAAATACAGCACTCTCCATATAAGGAAGGCCAGCTAAACATGTCATGCGTAATTTATGGGTAGCAGGCAGAGAATTAACCTTTGCGTGCACACATTTGGCCCAGATGAAAAGCGGGCGGGATGGCAGCCTCGGGAACAGGGATGCGGGACCTCCAGGGAGAAACCGAGGCTCGCGTCTGATGGGACTCGCATCCCCTCCCTCCCCCGACAAAGGCCGTTAAGTTGTAAGTACACTTGCACGCACCTGTTTCTCTTACCGCCCTCCCCCCCTTGTCTTTCTCTCTCTTTCTTTGTTTTCGGCTGCCAAGTGCGGAGCTGGCAGGGCTGACAGAGCCCGGAGAGCCCGGGGGAGGGCTCCTGGGAGCCGGGCTGCAGCTGCAACCTCCCGCCGTCCCTCTAGCTCGCCACGGTGTGTGATCGGAAACCATCCGGCGCGGGCAGCCGGCCCCAGCCTCCTTCCACTTCCTCCTCCAGCCATGCACAGTCCCGAAAGAGTGCGAACAATGCAGAGCAGCCGAGCCGCGCGAGCGATCGGGGAAAATGGAAACTTACCTCTCACATTTTTTTTCCCCCTCAGAGGCAGCCAGCCGGCCGAGCGAGGGCCCGAGGCATTGTGGGAGTCATGATTCCGAGAGGCCCGCGATTTAAAATTGAACTTGTCAGCTCGCGGTCACGGGAGCATGCTGAGCGCCACAACTCATTCAGCCGCAGTGAAAGGGCTGTTGCATGTCGCGGTGCAGCCTCTTATCGCCGGGCTCCGGTTTCCGCCGCTGCTGCGCGGCCCCTCCCCCGCCGGCCCAGCCCCACCAGGAAGCCCTGGGCGGACGCGGCGAGCCCCGGAACGCACGCGGCCGCAGGAAAAGGCAAAAAAACAACGCTCCTCCACTCGCCGCCGCCCGGCGGCTCAGCCCCCGCCGCCTCGCCGCCCCTCGCGCTAACAGGCGCCCGCCGCGGGTGGCGGCTGCCCCTCGCCCATCGGCGCAGAAAGCCAAAGGAGAGGCGAGCCGGCGCTGGCGCGGTGCATCCCCGCCGCCTCCCGGTGGTATGTTCCATCTCACACGTTCGGCGCGGCCGCCTCCGAGCGCCAGTGCCCGCGGGACGCACCCCTACTACTTTCTGATCCTTGAGACGGGCTGGGCAGACGCAGAGTGAAAGCGGCGGGTGGATGGGGCTCGGTAGGGCCGTCGGCAAGGTTAGACTGAAGGTGAGTCTCCAAAACTGCACAAAACAGTAGGAGCTGGTGGGGCTGGCCGCCCTAAAATGCACCAGGCAGATTTCGAACCTGGATGGCCCACAGACGCGAAAAACATCCGCAAGACTGCCCGTGTGTATCTTTCTCCAGGAACAGGGTGTCCACGGTTTTGGAATTCTACGGTAAAACCAACTGTCACACAAGCACGAATACTCACATACCAGCTTCCCATCTACTTTGTAAATAATGTTTGGACTGTAAAACCCCCTTTCACCCCAGCTCTGCATTATATGATATGTAGAAAGCAGAGACTCCTCCTTCGTTATACAATATTCATTTTCTGAAATACTAGAATCATCCAAGGCAAATAAGTCATATTATTGCTGGAACAAAAGAAAACACAGCCCCAAATCATAACTTACTAGGTGTTGTGAGATTTAACTTGCCTTCGCTTTGAACAGAAAGAATCCTGGACTGTTGTGATCAAGTTTTAGAGATTTGGGGGGCAGAATTTACTTAGGATTTAGGGAATAATTTATTCAACGATGATTACAATGAAAAAAACTTTTTTCTGTGTTTTGAATACAGTTTAGGAGCAAACGCTACCTATCCTGTGATGTTTCTACAGGTTTGTTAGGTTGTTTTAAAGATGGTGGGGACGGCTTAAGGAGGAGAAAGAAAAGCATCGTGAACGGTGCTGAAGTACAAAACTACTTCTAGAGGTAACGACGTGAGTTCTCTACCCTGGCTGCATCCACAAAACACTAAGCTACCATTGTGCGCTGCTCCCTTCCAGAACAAAGAAATTAATTAATTAGATGGTGCCGCTTCTCAGTATTAATCATGAAAAAGTACCCAAGTGCACACCCAGTGGAAGCAAATTTAAAAGGAAATTGACACTTTCTCAAAGGACAGGGATGGGCATTCTCTACCTGCCAATTAGGAGCTACCCCAAGCAATGAGGACTTCCTTTCTCCTAATATAGCATCCATTTCAACAACTACATCAATAGCCTGCTATGCCAGAGATTCGAGAATGGATAATAACATAGAGTCCCTCCCCTCAAGAATAATACCTCTACTAGGGAAGAGACTGGGGAAAAGACAAACTAATTGATTCTGGCTGAAGGATAAATGCTAAAATGATGGGAGGCAAGACCAAGGTGCTTTCGAGTAGACTCGAGAAGACTTCTTGGAGGGGTTGTTTTAACAGGTGCCTTAAAAGGGGTATAGAAATTATCAAGATGAATAGAGAGGTGAATCAGGGTTCTGTGGGAAAAGAGCCTGGCAAATACAATGGAACTGCTAGTCTTGGGGTTAGAAGTGAGTTGGATACTTGTAGGAGAGTGGCAGCAAGTGAGTTAAAAGTAGGCTGTGTTCACCCAAGCAGTCTCAGCTTTACTCTGAAAGCTGTGATAATCTAGATGAGCTTAATCAGCAAAGAGATAGGTAGAATTTGGACTTGTATTTCAGAAGGATCCTGTGGCAGCAGCTTGGAGAGTGAATGGGAGTGTGGGGTGGAGGCTGATGGAAGAAGGGTGAATGGGTGTGGACAGACTGGAAAAATGACTCATGCAGGGAATGAGGAAGGGAGGAGCCTTGGGAGACTCCCAAGTTCCTGGCTTAACCTACTGGATTGTTTGCTACTTGCTTTTTAATTTTGTCTCCATTCTCCATGACAACAGAGACTGACTTCAGAGCTGGGCCACCTATGCATGTGCTAGCAGGTTGGAGGCCCTGTTGGCTTCCACACGCCTCTCCTCAGAATGACCAGTGAACCGCTAAGGGCTAATCCCAGTTGTAGGAACTTCTTTTCAATTGTTCTCAGACCCTTGCAGACTTCCAAGTCAGAGCTTTGGTGTTCTTTTTTCATGTGGGTTAGAAAATTTGCTGTTTGGAGCAACATGATGAAAAACAAGACTTTGAACCTCTGTATGGTGCAAGAGGGGAAACTATTTTTCCACTTCAACACTGGAGGAGGGGGAAGTTCTGGGAACAAAAGAGAAATTGAAACTGAGACAAATTTTCTGCTCCACTGCACAGAATACAAAGAAATACAAGAAAGACCCTTGAATGTTAGGAACAGTAGAATAAACATCCTAGTAAATGACAAAGAAGAGGAAAAAAAATGTTATTCACACTAGTAAAAGAAAAAGGGGTGGCTGAGGAAACTCATACAAAGCAGTGGTCAACCTAGGACTCCAAAGTGAGTCCAAATAAATTGTGATATAAAACTTTATTACCACTGGTTTAGCTTAATTTATTGTCGTTGATAATACCATAACATGAATAATGACATTTAACATTTCGAAGCACTGTAGCAAACACCAGATCATATGTTAAAAATATTAAATCACATTGCCAGCTTTCACTACCAGTGGCGTGCTAACCACATTTCAAATTGAGAAAATTATTAAAAAATCATTATAGTAATAAAAAGTAAATAGTTCCCAGTTTAGAATACCAATCTTATTCCCTCAGTGCTAGCATAGCACTATGGTTTCTCTTACATCTATGAAGTGTAGTTATAGTCCATAGGCTCATGAGTGAGTGCATCTATAATTATAAAAAGAATGTCATTTGTGGGTGGAGAGGGAAATTATAAAGAACAATTTTAGATGAAATAAAACTACATGTTAAGATAAAGGAAAGAATATTCACTGCAGGTTTCTGAAATATTTCAGACCATTCAAGTTTTAATTATACCAATGAATCCCAGTAGAAATATAGTTAAGGAATATGGTTTTTAGAGATAACATCAACTACCTGGTTTACCAATAAAATAGATAAAGGAAATGGAAGCATTTATCTTTTTCATTCAAGTGGGAGTCTTTACAGCCCTGTGTAAATGTGTGTGTACAAATTGTATGTTTCTTGTCATGCACACTACATTTATATAGCTCAGTAAGCTCCCACAACCATCTAAATATTATTTGCTTTTTCCACATCGCCCCCCTCAACTCATATCTAAATGAAAATACCCTTAGAAGGTACGCTGTTTAAACTTGAAATATGAAAAGGTCTTGAATCACAGATCTAGGAATGCTGTTTGTATTATAAAATAATCCATTTTAATCCATATAAAAATAATCCATTGGGAGATAGTGTCGAAACTACGACTCAAATTCAGGCGCCGTGATTTTTAACCCATGTTTAAATATAGATGGTTAAGAGAAGCTGCTGGAAGGCAATGAAGAATTGGAAACACTCCCATATGGTGGATCCATTTTAAGTATATGCATTAAATGTATCTCCATTCAGTTTTACAGCAAGGAAGAGGGTTGAAGCATTTTTCTGTAGCCTGGATTCTAACCTGTTTAGGTATCTGAATAAATATATTAATATTTGATAGAATTATATGAATTTAGTTTACCTAACTTTAGTTTAGAACTTTTATATATTTCACATATAAGTTTTTAAAATCATACCTAGTATTTAAACATTAATAATATATATATTCTATTATATATATTGTGTATATATAGTATGTTATGTAATAGGACATATTATATATATCACATATATACCACTTAATATACAAATCACATAAATGTGAAAACATTATATAAATTCAATGTACTTGTCTTACAATGTGTATAAATATTAAAACTGAGTTAAAATATTAATTTTATTGTGCATTTTTTTGGCATCCCTGGGTAGGCATGAACCAATTGTGCATTTTTCAATTAGACTATTTTACCTAAAATTTGAATCTAGATCTTCATTATAATTATTTTGGCATATGGAAAAAAAGAATTAGAAAGCAAATGCATTTCAGAATTAAAGGTTTAGAACCACAGAATTATAGTAGAGAATGGAACATTGGAGACTTATCTAGTCCTTCTCCCTTATTAGACCAGACAGCCTTGTATAAGTAAGTTGGAACAATGTCAGAGAAGAACTAGCATCAATGTCTTCTGACTCAGGCCATTTATTTTCATCATTTCTTCTTAAAGACACTGAGGCAATGCATAGTCGCCTCATATATGAGGCTCTGAGCTCAACTGAGTTGTCATACAGGCAAAACTGCTCCCGAAGTTGAATGTGAAGAGGGGCCACATTAGATTTTGAGGAGTATACTTCTTTCCTCCTCTATTTCTTCCTTGTTTCTCTTTTCTTTTATTCCTTTCCATTTTTCCATTCTTCACGCAATGCCCCTGTTCAAATGTTCATGGAGCATCCACTGTGCTAAGTCCTGTTCTAGGTGGTGTGGTTACAGAAATGAACAACACAGCCCAATCACTTCCTTCAAGGAGTTTACAGTCTGCTAGAAGGAGACAGGCAGTAAACAAAAAATAAAGGAACAAATAAACCTCTGAGGCAATTTCAGACGGAGGTAAGTACATGAAGTGAAAGATAGCAGGCTGAGGGGATAAGGTGGGGAGGTTGTGTGTTAAACAGGACAAGTGGTCAAGGGTTGAGATGGTGAGAAGTAGGCATAGTGCTCAAGACAGTGAAAACTATCTGGGGAAAAATCGTTCAAAGCAGTGGGAACTGCAGGCCTAGCACTTGAATCTTCAGCGTATGTTAGGGCTGAAAATCCAATGGCCCATAAAAACTAATGGGAGGGAGTTCCCTGGATGTCCAGCGGTTAAGCCTTCACCTTCCAATGCCGGGGGAGCAGGTTCAGTCCCTGGTCAGGGAGCTAAGCTCCCACATGCCTTATGGCCAAAAAGCCAAAGCATAAAACAGAAGTAATATTGTAACAAATTAAATAAAGACTTTAAAAATGGTCCACATTAAAAATTTTTTTTTTTTTTTAACTAATGGGATGCCTAACTTCAAACAGCTTAGAGTCCAGTGAGAGAACTGATGAATCTTAGGAAGATTAGTCACACTCATGATGCATAGCTACAATCCTGATAATTTGGGGCAGCAGGAACCAGTGACGTGTTTGGTTATGTTAGAGGTGGGGCTGTGGGTATAACTGGCAGAGGATCGGGATTTGCTTTTCATGAAGATGACTAGATTACACTTGACTGCTATGTGCAGGAGGCTGATAGTCTAGTCTCAAAACAGAATGCAGGAAATACTCCGCTGCTGAGAATGAAAGCAAGTCAAAAGTGGGCTGTGGCCAGAACGGCAATGACAGCAAATGGCTGAAGACCTGAGAGAAAGTGATTTGAGGGTCCGTAGCAGTGAGATGCAGTAAACATTAGCATCTTCCATTGCAGAGCTGAAGAGGATCCATAAGATGGCCTCCTCCAGGCCTTGAGGGAAGTGAAATGTGTGTGTGTGTGAGAGAGAGAGAGGGTGGAGGCGGGGGAGGGATTTACTGCCATAAAGTAAACACAGGATAGAAAACTCAAAATTACTGAAGATAGAACATTTTCATAAAATCAGCAGTGATTCCAGTTCCCAGAAATTGTAACTGTTACTATTGCAGTTTATTTCTTTCCAGGTTTTCCTCAACACATTTTTAAAAACAGTTGATATTGTGTTACAAATGCAATTTTGTGCTCTCCTTTTTTCCCACTTCACCTCATCATATAACTTTATAAAACAATATCTCCCATGTCATTCACATTCATTATAATCCTCAGTTATCATATAAGGTAACAAAGGCTGGAGAACTGACCCTTGACCAAAACCTCATAGTTACCAGGGGGTCAAGCCTCCTGTCCCATAATGCAGCATTTCTGAGCCTACACCCCAGATCCTGAAGTCAGGTGTCTAAGGTGTATTGTACTTCTATACACTCTGTTTGGGATATACACATGTCTCCTAATACAGACTGTCATTAGGGAAAAGAAAATATATAGTAATGGTCTTTTAATAAATAAAAAAGTTATAAAAATAAGCATGACACTGGTAGCCAGAATGTCAAAGTGGACACATTACCTATACTATGTTATAATATAGTATAAAATATATACTTGTAAAATAAGTATATACTTATATAATTAGTGTAATACTATGAAATATTTTCTACCATCTCATAAAATGAGGTACTGTGGGTAAGCAGAGAATCCTCTTGCAATCATTTTAAAATAGTATCAGATCTAACAGTGCCAATGTTACACTGTACTTATCTCATGGACTGTAATCCAAATATTTCTACATTTTAATTCTGTTCCATGTAGAATAAAAGCATCTGGAGAAAATGTGGCCATTGCATTATTTGTTCCTAAATGCAAAAAAAAAAAAAAAAAAATTAAACATCAATAGCAAGATTGATTTTTCTTTTCCTAGATGCCCACTATATCTATCTACCCATTTATTTCTGAAGTTCCTTTCTTTTGGTTACTATGATATTCCACATCCTTCTCTCTTTTCACTCCTTTGAATGGGTTTTCTCTTTCTGAATCTTTTAGGCATCTGTTATCCCTTCTTTTTTTTCTGTTTCCAGAAATTACTTTCAAACCATGTCTCAAGCAATGTCCCGAAGGGACCTCTGAATGAGAACTTTTGTCACATGAAAATGGTGGGAGTATCGTATACACATCTTTTTTTCTCTTCTTCCCTCGTTGCCTTGTCCATTAGTGTGGGAACTAAGCAGGACAGTCATAAATTAATTCTAATGTCTTCATGTAGACATCAGGGTGCTCCCTGCTGCTTCTTGATTCAGTTAAAAATATTTATTGAGCACCACTCACCAAGAGTTACACTTGCACTGCGAATGCAGAAATTATGAAGACTGCTTCATGGTGTTCACAATCTAGTCTAGTATGGGGGAAGACTTATGGGGGGGGGGGAAACCTACACATTTGGAAAAAGAATGTAGCAAGTGAATGATTCAATTAAACCCATGTGCTAAGCAGATGGCAAGGAGGGCAGAGCTGGGCAAAGCCTCGATCCTGGTAGACTCCCAAGCAGCTTCAAATGGTAAGATTACCTGGCACATATGTGTTAAGTGTTTGATGGCAGAAAGAAAGACACAGAAAGTCTTGAAGGGCCATTAGACAGACAAACAGCTTGATGCTACAACCACTTTTAACAAATCATTACACTATAACAACAGTGGGGAGAAGTTTGTTTTTCTTATTTTTCATGCTGCCATTATGTAAAGTCAACAGTGTCAAGTCTAGTTCCCAGACCCCGGGGCTGCAGACAGCCAGACTTCCTCACCCTGCCCTGAGGGAACACCCGGCTGCCCCAGCAACTTTCTTCAAGCTTCCCCCAGACCTTTAACAACAAATTCCCAACTAGGTGATAGGAGATTATCTGATTAAAGTCATTCACACTAAGGCGAGAATGAGGCTTAATCCTTCAAAAGTGTTTGCTTTGACAAAAGGATAGCTTGTTAACCCTAATGAACTGCTAATTGGCAGAACTGGAGGGCTCTATGGAAAAGATCCCTCCTCCTCACTTTCCCAGACTCCCCACCCCCTCATCCTTCCCGGTCTATTTACCCTCCTGAAATAAAGGAAGAAGGGAAACTGGTGCATTCAGAGATGTTAGGGAACTCCTGTTACCTAGGCTACCTCTTTGAACCCTCAAGAGAGACATGTGAGACGGTATTTATGAGCCCATCCTAGAAAGGAGACCGAAACTAGGGCGGTGGCTCTTGACTTCAGCCACATTTCGGAGCCATAGAGTACAACCGTCTATTTCTGGGCTGCAATGAAACCAGGATTCCTAGGCACGGCACTGGTATTTTCTTGTAAGTTCCTCAGATGATTCCTCTGTGCAGTCAAGTTTTCCTACTTCAGAGCTAGAGTTTATGCGAAGAAATTACTCAGGATCAGCGGCGATGCATGGACCTGCTCTGGCTCCTCCGGTTGGCAAGTTTAGCTGGCACAAGAGAAACAATGTTATCTGCAGGAAACTCTGTCTCAAGTCCAGTTAGGTTTTTGGGTAAACAGGTGCCCATACACACGTAGAAATGCGGGAGTCAGACTAGTTGTGAGAAGTAAGGTGATGGGGCACTTTTGTTGTGTACCTGGTTGGATGAGGTGCTTCTCAGGCAATCAAAACAGGCTACACTTTATACCAGATAAGCATCAGTGAAGTTTGGGCTTAAAAACTAGCTAGAGAAACAATCAAGCCCACACAGAGGATAATCCTACATGTTCTGTAATGCTTAGGTTGCTGTTTGCTTAAAATTCTATACTCTTGTTACTTTCTAAGAAATTGTGATCATGAGCACAATTGAGAATGGTATCAAAGCTTCAGAGTATCCTGATCCACTTTGGGATTTATTTATATCAGATTACAGAAAATATAATTATATCTCTACATATATATGTTCTAGAATACATATAGATATGTATATGCATATATAAGAAAATATATGTATGTATGATTATATATGTGAGGTTTTTTTAGAAATAGAAGGTCTGGCAAATTTTAGTATATTTTATGAATTCACTCACCAACTAACATGGTTAAATCATAAAGACAAATAAATAACAGGACATTTCTCACCTGAATCTCATTTGCAGGTAATGTTATTAGTCATAATGTACCATCTTTTGTGAATGTGCAGTCAGCCCAAAGGACCCTCCTGGTCACACCTGGCTGGCCTCAAATGCCCTTATTTCTGCCAGAGGCTTAGCAATGCGTAATTGCTAACAGGACCTGATCCCCTCTAGCCTTCGCAGTAATTCACATATTTTTGGACAGTGTTAAACATGCTTTTCCCTTTTCAAACTTCTCTAGCTGTAGGCCACCAGCTCACCAGTAACTGGGGCACTTTCACTCTTTTTGCCGTCAGCTTCCCTACCTGGTCCACGAATAGTCACTTAGAACCTGACATAATTCTGCCTTTCCTGGAATCTGAGGCTACAGGGTGAGCAACACGAGACCCCAAGCCTCTTGAAACATACAGTCCCACTGGAGCAATAGATATGAAATAGTGAATAATTATAATCAGGTAGGTAAACAATGGAACCTCTCTGATAGCTCAGATGGTAAAGAATCTACCTGCAATGCAGAAGACCTGGGTTTGACCCCTGGGCGGGAAGATCCCTTGGAGAAGGGAATGGCAATCCACACCAGTATTCTTGCCTGGAGAATCCCATGGACAGAGGAGCCTGGCAGGCTACGGTTCATGGGGTCACAAAGAGTCGGACACAACTGAGCGACTAACACACACAGGAAAACAATACAAATTTGCAAAGTGTAGTGAAAGAGAAAAAAGAATGTGAACAAGGGACTCTAAATTCCAAAGATAGACAATTATTATTTTTATGACCCTCCCCCCTTTATTTCATTGAATTCAAACATCTGGACTCATAGCCTTGTGAGAGTCATCATAGTGTATAAACTACATGTCTACACTGCCCGAATTCCTCCTCATTTGAAAGACAGAATTCTGTTACTGTTTTTGCATGCAACAGTGACTTCACTTCTGTTACGATGCAGGGTGTCCACCACACAGCCCCTGAGGGCAAGGTTTGAAGAAATCTGTGACTTATCATTGTTGTTCTGCCCTTGCTCTGCTCTTTGCTGTTTATTTTCATTTGCTTCCTGGGTTTGATCTTTTAAGACTGACATCTACAGACAAAGCTAGCATTTCTCGCACACTTTCAGAGTATAGTATGTCAGCTTTTGAATTAACATATGAAAATCCACTTGTGCTATCTTTTATTTTGTCAAAATTACAGGCTTTTTTTTTTTTAAATCCTTGTTCCTGATGTAAAAATTTTTTTCTATTCCTGGATATAAAAAGTAATGTGTGCTTATTTTAAATAATGTATCAAGTGCCTTTAATAGGGTTTTATTAATTCTGTTCAGGTGCCATCATAAAGATGTTTATGCATGATCATTCTAGACTAGCAATAGAGCAGCAGTGTCTAACTCCTACCTACAGGCTTATTCCCATGCGCACTTATTCCTTCTATGGCTTCAAGACGCCCACGTCCTGCAAAAGCATTTTCCTACCTGTCATTTAGTCTTTACAATTAAATAAAGAAAAAGGTAACTGTGTAAAAGAGGCTGGCCACTCTGAGTCTCTCTTTTCATAAAGTCTCTTCTCTAAAGATACTCTAAATTACAGACTTTGCCAGAACAGTTTTTCTCCTTGTGATGACTCTGAAGTCTGTTTATTCTTACAATATACTGGTAGGTCTGTGTTGGAAGAAGCTGTAAATAGTTTGTCAGGGTTCCTAAATACTTAGAATTCTACATGGGCCCTGGGAAGTGTTAACAGATTAGACTTGAACTTGTGGAAAAGGGCAT
Organism: Cervus canadensis; assembly: GCF_019320065.1. Lineage (NCBI taxonomy): Eukaryota > Metazoa > Chordata > Mammalia > Artiodactyla > Cervidae > Cervus > Cervus canadensis. The sequence continues at coordinate 88,354,510 of NC_057392.1, forward strand.
ATCTGGCACCAAATATCCAATTTATAGGGTGCAGACAAATTGATTATGAGGAAAAATGGAGTCCTTGGATGATACTTCGCACAGTTTTAGATATTTTTCCTTACCATGATGGAAGAAGAAGACAACTGAAGTAAGCCTGCCTCTTTTATGACTAATGAACTGGGTGACTAAAGGGGAAACACTTTGGGGTTATTGACAACAGGTACGCACATGCCAAATATGACACATGGGCCAGTTTCCATTGGCAAGAGTCCGGCTGCTGCCACCTTGCCCTTTAGCTTGTGTTGAACACTTCTGAAGCGAGGCATCCCCTTCTCCCCCACCTCGTGCAATGACCTGTGTGTGCACCACATTCTTTAGAAGAATCAGGTCAAAAAGCACAGGGGTAATTTTTCAAAAATGCTGTTCTGCCCATGACCTTGACTCCTGTGAGATAAAGACAGTCTTTGGAGTCTGTTATTAGACTCGAGGTTCTGGACAATCTCTGCAAGTCTCAGTTTCCTGTGAACTTAAAATGCCTACCTCATAAAAATGTGCTCATGAATGACTTCATGATAATTAACCTAACATGGATCAGGCATTTGATAACTTATAACCACTATTATTATTTTAAGTGGATGGCAATTACAGATTTAAAAATCTAGAATATTTAAAGAATAAGCTCATGTTAGACTTCAAGTCTTCAAAATATGAGGATTAGACTCAAACTACAATCTTAAGAAATTTACAGCAATTTTCTACAAGATGAAAAGACAGATTCCCTACAGTTTTTTTTAAACAGACAGGTGGGATGTAATTAAAAGGGAACACCAGATCTTCCTCGGATGATAAACAGGCACTTTAGAAACATCTTCCTTAATTGGCCAGTGAGCAGCTTTCTTTTGTCCAGCTTTCCCTACCCACTTTACAAGGGAAATCATAAGAAGGACAAGCCAAGCCAAGCAAAAGGCATCTCTCTACCACTTTAAAGAACAGTTTATGTGCACAGTTGCGTGGAAACCACTTCCTTTGGAGACCTACATGAAATTATGATTTTTTTTAAAAAACCCAGTCAAAGCTGTTACCACAGTACAAAAATTTAGCTGTCTACTTGCTTCTTTTAAGTAACACAAGTCAAGAGATCCTTTCAGACATAACTTCCTCTTTTTCAGACTTTACTCCTACCTCCTGGGGGGAGAAAAAAAAAGCATATCTCTCAACTTCATCAGAACAAACACGCTCAGAACTCTGAGGAGAAAATAATGATTATATGTTGCTAAGTACTATTTAGTAACAAAGACTTGGGCCACAGGAATGATGATGTCACCCACAGAAAGAGGAACATTTACACTTTTGAAAGAGATTCTTTTCCAACACGATGGGTCACCATCAGAAGAACAAAGCCAAATAAGGCAGGAGAGTCTGCTTGGCCAGGAGAAGGCATTCTTAGTATCCAATGCTGGAGAAATTATCAGCTCCAAGTTAACTAAATAGAGTCACGCCCCAAACCCACATGCTTTTTCTGTGATTCCCTCCTGAACCTAGTTCATGTCAATAAATGTGTACTGCTCTGTGGCAGAAATCCCGTTAACTCCCACAGTAGATTTGCTTCTTGGTTAAGTTACCCAGCTATAGTAAGCAATAGGTGAGAGAGTGGCTTCATGTTTCAGGACTGGTCTCTTAACATTCACACACTGTGGATACGCATATATTTATTTTCTCATGCACCAGCACTTAGAAATCACACACCATCTCACACTTTGCATTAATCCGACAGCATGGTGAGTCATCATGCCCACAAATGTACGTGATAGGATGGAATGCATTGCTTAGTAGCACGTAAGTCATTTGCACCCTCCACAATTCCCAATCCCAGTAGCATGATGATTTTCTACTTAGATACTGTCAGGAGCATGTAAAAGTTAGCTTCTGACTCCTACAATATCATGTCTGCCTGCCTTGGGGAAATTATCATTGTGCTCCTCTCCACACCACCCAAGGCCAGTCTTCTAGCACATACTCAGACCAAGGTCACAGTAGATTTTTTTTTTTTTTTCTTTTTAGGCTCTTAACCCATATCAGACATAGAAACAGCCATACTAGTTGCAATTCACTTTTTAAGTGTTAGGGGGAGGACATTTGCTCTTAGATATTGAGTCTGCTTACTCCATTTTTTTAAAAAAAAGAATATCTCTTTCTCAGTAAATTAGCTTATATTCCCTTCCCAAATCATACCCCACTTCCAAACTCCCTCAAAAAGTTTTTAATAATAATAATAATAGTAATAATAAGTGTCAGTAATAATTGGGTCATTTAAAGCTCTTGAGATGAGAAAAATAAATCAGAGGGAATTCATAATTACCATGGAAAATGCAGTGTATAAGTTACTGCTACTTATAAGAGGAACAGGTTGATATCCCAAGGGTCCCTATGATCATTGACATTGAGATTTAGGAAGAATAAACAAAGGAACATCTGTTGTCTCTAGAGACTCTAATGTAGCCTTTTCTCTTGTCTTTTCTGCTTCATATCAATGCAGAAATGAAGTGCCTTATGACCCCATTACCAGACATCAGTGAATTTATTTTCAGTGGCCATGATTGGGGTTAATTAATCCACAGCAATTTCACTGAAAAATCTCAAGTTGATAAATTTAAATAATATTTGAGACCTTTTCACTTTTATCAGACTCACACCTATTATGGAAATGAAAAGGCAAGAAAATGTAGTTAACCTCTGAAGGTAAAACTGAGCTTATCTTAAATTTATCTAAATATAATAATTTATCTCCTAAAAAACTTTTGACCTGTGTAGCAATTCCTGCTTCTCTTCAAACAACAGTTTACTCCCTGGCCTGTGTTAAACACAGATAATGAATGAATCATTCATTGTATTCCTCCACCCCATCCACACGTGCACACATCCTTGCAAATATTTGCCCACTTTGGACAACTCTTTTCCTTGACTTCTAACATAGGTGACCTGGCCCTTTGTCAACCTCACCTCCTTAGCTTTATGCCCCATTTCCCTCAAAGGACCAGACTCCTCCTTTCTGCTTCTTAGATATGCTGAGCTCATTCCTGTCTCTGCACTTGCCCCTCAATCTTCCCAGGTCACTCTTCCCAGAGTCCCTGGTGCCTTGGTCTTCTCAGCATTCAAGACTTAGCTTAAGTATTACGCTTTCAGAGAGGCCACCTCAGGAGGCCAGCTGTCTTTTTGTCCTGCTTTGCTGAATTTTCTTCATGCTGCTATCATTATCTGAAATTCCCTTTTAAAAAATTTACTTGGCTACTGGTGTACACATTGTCTTTCCCCACTAGATTATAAGTTCAGCTGCTTGAGGGGGGAAACTTGGTCTTGTCCATCACTGTTCCCTCAGCATCTAGAACAGTGCTCAAAGCATGATGCTCGATGTATGAACACGTGAATAAACACACTTCAAAATGAAAACAGTCTTCTCCCAAGAATTAAACTCTTCTCCTCACATAACCCACTTTCTGAGAAGAACCACAAAGTCAGGGACACCAAATACCTCCTGTGGTGAGGCCCATAAAATGGGAAAAAGGGGACAATATTAAATTCATTTTTATAAATCATAATTCATAAAATATTTTTAGTTCTTTGAAATTTTAAAATTTTAGTTCTTTGAAATTTCCTCCAAATTTATCTTTTTCATGTAATAAAATGTTGATGGTTCAATTTTAAAATTGCTTCTTTTACTAAGCCTTGTGCCATCACTTCACCCAGAAGTATAGCTTTCAATTATTTTGACTTCTTGGGTAATACCTTATATTTTTCATATTGTGTCTCAAAATCTGTTTCTTTTAATATTTCTTCTACTAGATGGTAAGATTTCTGAGGCAGGGGTTGTATCATGTAAACCTATAAATTTCTAATAGTATCTAAACCACAGCTTTGCCTATCTTGTTTCTCAATAAATATATACTGGAAGCAATATAATACGATGATAAAGATCCATCTTAGAGAAAAACACACCAAGATCAGTTACGTTACCATTATCAAGTTGCCTCTCTCTGAACCTCTCTCCCTTTTTCTCTTAAATCTGTAAAATAGTACATATTTCACAGGATTGGTGAGGTATTAAATTACTCGTGGGAAGCCTTTGACATACAATAATATTTTTAAATGGTACTAAAAAATAGTACTAAAAAGTGACATACCATGTCACATGCAATGGTACTAAAAACTGATGCCAAGAGTATAATAAAGCTATTATCATCATCATCACCACCACTATTCTTGGGGCCTAAAAGTCTCAAGAACCAAGTTGTATGTTTATAACTTTAATCTTGACATTTTGCACAGACCAAAACCCAAACCAAACAAAAGCCAAAAACAATTTTCCTAGAGCAGCTTTATAATCCACTTCAACACCAAAAATAGATCCAGAAAACATTTGCAAAACAATGTGTGAACTATATGCATAGCCATGAAGGTGGTTTGTCAGGAAAGGATTCTGGAAGGAGACTGCTCTGTATCTGGCTTGAAGAAAGCAATGAACCCTGACTGCAGAGATGAACATGCATGCTAAGCTGCTTTAGTCACGTGCAACTCTGTCACCCTATGGACTGTAGCCCACCAGGATCTTCTCTCCATGGGACTTCCCAAGCAAGAATACTGGAGTGGGTTCCTTCTGCAGGGATCTTCCGGACCCAGGGATCGAACCCACATCCCTCATGTCTTCTGCATTGGTAGGCGGGGTCTTTACTGCTAGCGCCACCTGGGAAGCCCAAAGAAGAATGGGCAGGTGTTTTTCTTGGTGTTGAGGGCAGGGAGAGAAAAAGTGTAGACGCAGTGGGGCAGCGATGCACAGAAATTGCCCCTCCATATTCTAAGAGGCTAGTGGCGGCCACGGGGAACTCATCTCTTTTTAGCTCAGTGGAAAAACGCCAGCACACACCGAAAAAGAGAACCTCTTGGTCCATTTGTTGTCTCCAGGGACCACTTTCTGGTTTCAGTTCCTTTCCCTCCATGCTAACAGAAGTATCCCCACCTGACAACTGCGTGACAGTTCAGAGTCCTGCCGTAACCATGGCCTTCTCCAGACCATCTTGGGAGATAGCTGTTCTTTTCATTAGGCCTGTTTTATTTGTACATGAGGCTTAGACATGTTGAAACATTTTGTTTAATAATTTATTTTAGCACATACTATATTCCAGGCAGTGTTTGAGATCCTGTGGATATAACAAGAACAAAACAGACCAAATCCCTGCCCTCTTGGAACTTATATTCTAATGGGGGGATGGACAGTAAATAATTGAGTAAAAAAAAAAAGACTAAAATTTTATTTGGTATTAAATATTGGGATACACACACATAAGTATGCATATATAATACACACACACACACACACACACACACACACACACACACACACATAGACTGCTATGTATAAAACAGGGCTTCCTTGGTGGCTTAGTGGTAAAGAATCCGCCTGCTAATGCAGGAGATACAGGTTTGATCCTTGAGTCAGGAAGAACCCCTGGAGAAGGAAAGGGCAACCCATTCCATTACTCTCGCCTGGGAAATCCTGTGAGCAGAGGAGCCTGGCGGGCTACAGTCCATGGGGTCGCACAGAGTTGGACATGACTTAGGAGCTGAGCACGCGTGAGCACGTGTGTATAAAACAAGTAGCTAATGAGAACCTGCCGTGCAGCGCAGGGAGCTCTGCTCCGCGCCCTGGGGTGACCCAGACGGGAAGGAAATCTGGAAATGAGGGGTATGTGTGTGCATATGGCTGATTCACTTTGCTGTACAGTGGAACAGACTGCAGCCCTGAGGGGAGACTCTACTCCAATAACATTTTTATCAAAAAGTGAACAAAATGTAAACGATATTAAAAGACAGAGAATGACTGGAGTAGGAACTCTACAATAAAATATGTAGTTGGTTATGGAAGACATCTTTTTGGAGGAACATTTGAGCAGAGATCTGAATAAAGAATGCTTGTGTCATAATAATATGTGTGGGAAGAGCTTGCTAAGAAAAGAGAAGGAAAAGTATGTGCAAAATTAAGATACCCTAGGAGCAAAATAATGTGTGGAGTCAGAACATAGTGAATGAAGGGAAGACAGAGTGGATTTGAGGGCGAAGATGTAGGTAGACGATAAGAAATGAAGAATTTCAATTTTATCATACTTAAAATAGGAAGCCACGGAAGAATTTCAAGCAGCAAGTTATATGATTTGATTTATGTTTTAAAGAGACATGCTGGCACTGGGATGAATGAGTAGAAAAAGAGAAATGTCTTAGGAGGATACAACAAGTACAGAGACAGCGTCTCACATGATACTCAAGATGGCAGAAGGGGTGAGCCTGATCAGTGTTTTGATTTATTTTGGAAAAATATATTTAATAGACTTGCTCATAATTAGGGTGTAAATGAAGCAAAGAGAAAAAGTAATGCCTTTGACCTATGTGACTAAGTATAAGATGGTGACATTTACTGAGCAAAGAAGATTGGGGATGGAGAAATGAAAAGTAGGGGATAAGTAGAATTTTTTTTCTTTTTGGACATGTTGACTTTGACATGTCTGTTAACATCTGAATGAAGAGCTTTAATAATAACTTTGAGCTATGAATCCAGAAGTTGGCAGATGTTAAGGAGGTATGGATTTTTAAAAATTGAACTGTATGGGTTAGGTTTCTGGAGAGGGAAGACAAGTAACTTATATAAGATCCACAGTCAGTAAGTGACAATTGAAATTGAAAGTGAATCTTTTGACATCGATCCACTTTCTCTTGTCACCACAAATATTAGGATGTATTCATAGTTATAAGCACTGGAGTAGAATATGGGGGAGGCCTGGGAGCAGGAACATTATAGAATAACTTATATGGAAGGCTGAGAATTTTTTCCAGTGCTTATGGACTATACAAATTCATGGTTACTTCTTATCTTACTTTCCTTATCTAATTATTTATTGTAAATGTGATGATATTTGCACAATTAACTTTTAAAAAATCTCTGGAATGATAAAAACATAAAGTTGGCCAAGTACCACAGATATCTATCTCCTTTCTCATTTGAAATGATCATTTTTTGGAATACCCAAGAAAGTAACTGAATTTAGACCAAATGTAGACTGCATAAAATTGAAATATAAATGAAAAGTTCAACTAATAACTCAAACAAGTATTTCTGAATTGTGTCATAAAATTTCAGTTAGGTTGTATCAGGTTTGTTTAATAGAATTGGCCCCAAGCAAATAGCAATTCCTCTTCATGACTTAAAAAAGATTAAATAAACTAAGAAAAAAAACACTAAAGCAATAATAATGCAAAGGAGAAAAATCCTAAAGCCAGAAACAAATTGAAACAAATAATCTAATTGTATTTTAAATAAATATTATGATAACCTGAATAGAAAGAAAAAAGAAGAGAAAGTGAGGAATGGAATGAGAGAGGAAGGAAGGAAAATGTGTTCATCTAATAATTTACAACTACAGTATTTGGTGGGGTATGAGTGTGGGGGAGAGACGTGCACACAAACTCTGCCCTCTATTTCAGCAGGTCTGCTGATTGTAGTAGTGATTTGGGTAAAGCAATTTAAAGATTATTTTAGATGTATCATAGAATTGAGCAAATGAGTAAGCATATTGATATTGTTAGGATCTGGGGCTCACATTGCAGAAGAAGGAGCACAAAAATATGGAATTGTGGAGGGCAAGAAAGAGCCCTCTAGGAACAGGTTAGAGTTAGAGCTATCAGATGAACTCATGATGTCTAAAACAGAGGTGTGTCTATACAAATGTTTTTATTCATGAATGCCTATGGCTTGTGGATGCATATTTGTGTGTTTATGTCTCTACGTAAGTATATGCAATAATATATTTCTCCAGAAAGAGTCAAGAAACAAAGATATTGCAGTGGCAGTGAGTATACGAAACGTCCAAATCTTAGCTTCTAACACTATTCCCCACTAAAGGAAATGAGAAGTGAATGATTTCAGGGGTGATACAGGATGGGTACTAGATCAACCTAGAACATCTTATACAAAAGAGTAAGAGAATACTTACTCGAATGAGGGCATGTCGCAAGGCATCAGAAATCAGAAAGAGAGGGCTCCATTGGCTAAATGTGGACCATTTGAGCCACAAAATTATTAAGGCAGCAATGAATTATAGCCATTGAAAGTACAGAAATCCATGAGTTCACACCAGTGAGAGATAAACATAAATTAATAATCAAATAAGTGGGAGAAAAGAGAGTTCTTTTGCTTACAGTAGAATGTGCAAGACCGATGCAAATGTTCAGGAAGTGCTGAGTTGAAAAATCACCATTTGGAAACCATTTTAGTACAGATTGCATCGGATAGCACTGGCTAATGCTAAACCCACACGCGGAGCCGTCCTTATGAAGTGGAGAAATTAGGCAACACCTCGATCAGACAGCCCAAATGAACACCCTCTTTGTGGCACAGAGGAGCGCCACATGCCTCTAGACGCTGATTGCACCTGTAGGCGCCGTATTCTAGCAAAAAATGCATGACCACAAGGTAATCACGAAAAAAATGTCAAATGTATAAAATGAGGAACTCTCTGTTGAAAAGAAAAAACAGTATGCGCATAAACTGTATTCTTTAAAATTTGCAATTCCATACAAAGAAATGTTGTTGAAATGCTCCAAATTAAGGAAGGCTAAAGAGATACTACAACTAAATGTGATAGGTGACATTAGACTGAATTCTTTGCTGGAAGGAGAAATATCATAAAGGGTATTATTAGATAAGCAGTAAAATTGGAATATGGACAAATATGAGATTAAAATATTGTATCCATGTAAATTTGTGAAGCAGATAATTATACGTAACTCCTAACTAAGAAACTATTTTTAGTCATTACACAGTGCAGTAACGGGCCATGCTGTTTGTCACTTGCCCTCAAGTGGTTCAGAAAGAAAAAAATAGACATAGAAAGATGGAAAGAACGAGAACAGATTATAATCAAATGGGGTAAAATATTAAGATTAAGCAAACCTGGGTAAGGGAATAAGAGAGTTCAGTATACTGCTTTTATTTTTATAACATTTTTTGAGCTTGAAATTATTTCTAAATAAATACATTTTAAGTAAATGAAGTATAACAGGTGTATCTAGTGAGCATTTGGAAAAGTCCATTGCCATCAGATATGTGATTTTATCTTACTGAGAAAGCCGCCTAATTGCACTGAGAATGTTTTTATCTCTTCTCTAATTCAGATTTGTTCACTAGCACAGGAAAAGAATAAATGCATCTGCTTAAATTTTTTCTTATGAAAAGTGAAACTAAATTTAACTAAGGTATACTTAAAGAAAAATTCTACTTTTTTTTTCAGAATCAGAACAAACTGGTGATGTTTCTGAAGATCATATTACTACTTATATCGAAAAGAAGTCTGAGAATGTGGTAACAACTACATACATAAAAAACTAAAAGCTTACAATGAAATATCTGTAAAGTCAAATATTTTTCTTTAAATTTGGGTTTTAAAATACAAATTTAGCATTTTCCTCAATAATACTGAAACATTAAAAATTATTTCATGTATATGCATAGAATAATGAAAAAATAAAACTGGAAGCAATTTGGAAAACATCAAATATAACTGCCTGATTTTAGTTCATGTAAAATAATAAAAATTATCAATGATGTCAGGTAAGTGTTGGAAATACAACAATAATGCTCAAACAACAAATAATTTGCATTTAAAAAATTTTAAAAATTAGCAGTGTTTTAAAAAAATTTGTTGACGTAATAGTTGCCTTACAATAAATTAGTGGTGTCTTTATTTTCTACACTGCAGTGCAGATGTGTACAGTCAACTGCATTTAATATATTGTTTTAAGTGGGAGTATTCAGAAATATGAAAGGACTTGCCCTTATTCTTTATATTTGCAGATATATGATTTCTTGTATGGAACTGAGATACACATTCTATCTCACAGACAGCGTATACTGATTACCACAGTGCATATTTTTGGGAAATCAAGAATTTTCCAACTTATTTAGCACACAGTTTTATTAACAAAATAAATATGAATATACTACGTGTGATGCTTATCTGGAAATCATATATCTTAAAAATAAATAGAAGAACAACAGATGTAGGTGGATACAAATTTGCTTTTAAAAGGCTGACTCATAATACCTAGATTTAGAGAATTTTTGTTTCTGAATTTAAAATATGCCATCTTCTTAGTTTGCACTTAAACCATAATCTCTTTCAGGCAACAAACTTTCTTGTGTCTATTTTTCTTTTTTTTTGCAAATGGGGAAATGGCCCAAAGAAGGGAAAGCAAAACAAACAACAAAGAAATATTTCTGTCCTTTTGGAAATCCAGTTATCTATATCAGAAACAGATAATGTTGTTTCAAAGTAAAATTTTTATATGAAAGATGATATATTGGTCAGGGTGGGACAGCGTCTTCTGTTAGCAAGTCGTTCTCTTCTACAGGTGGGCAGTTTTGGGAAGTTCATACCGTGAAAGAGAGATATAGCCAGGGAGTTATGAGATTAGCTGGGTCAACCCTGAGTCTCAGTCGGCTGACAGGTCCTCAGCAATATCACCCACAGGTCACATAGTCAACTGTGTCTTGTTAAGACAGATATAAAATTTCACAATGCCACACAGCAGACATTCAGCTTTAACTTTTATTAGACTCAGTGAAAACTGATGCCTTAGATAGTATGTCACATGAATATAATTCTAATGAAACATAGTAAAATATGTGTCTATAGTTCAAATGTCAAAATTTATGTTTCCCAGCAATGAATTATTCACAGTATGATATCTACTTTCACTTTAAAATTTTGGATGTGGTTGTTCAATGGTCGGTTGCCAAGTCATGTCCAATTCTTTGTGCCTTTGGATGTGGGGGCAAAGTCTGAATGTTTTATGCAATGATAGTGTGTGAACTAAAAAGTCTATGTCGTGGAAATTCCCTGGTGCTCCAATGGCTGGGACTCCATGTTCCCAATGCAGGCGACCCTGGGTTCAATCCCTGGTCAGAGAATTAGATCCCACATGCCGCAACTAAAGAAAAAGATCCCATGTGCTGAAACTAAGACCCAGCGCAATCTAAATAAACAAATACATAAATATTTTTTAAAAGTTAATGACAAAAAAAGCCTGTGTAATGCATTCAGCTGTTTTCCTAACAATGCCAAGAATATCCCCTTCAACTACTTGCATGACTTATGCAAACACAGCCAGAGAGGCACTATTTTTTTTTCTGTAGGTATAATTTTCTCAAAGGCAGAAAATATTCTAAGCTTATTTTCCATAATCTAGGACTAGGCTGTTTGTTCAGAGACTTTAATAATTCTCAACAACAACAACATCAACACATCTGTCTTGCTAGCAAGATAGCATTTTCTCTATTTATTTAGCCTTCATTTGCGTTCTGAATTACAGCAGTGATCAATTTAGAGTCTAATTTCCTTGGATTATGTTTTCTGTTTGTTGTCATCAGTTATTCAGTGTAACACCACACTATGTATAGCATACACACAGAACTTAATAATTCATGATGTCAAAATATCTCATACTTACAATTCTGGACATTTAAAAATATTTCCATCATTTGTTTTGAATAGAGAAAGACATTAAAAATGATATTGTTGCAAATAACATAATGAAGTTCTATGGAAGTAGCTGTATTTAATTGATGTGTGACACATAAAGATGAAGGTGCATAATTTTAACGGTTTTCTCACAACTGTCAGCTTAATTTTAAAATGTTAATTAGTGAGGAACGGCAAACTTTAGTCAACAGTTTACTTCCTGAGTTTATAACACTATCGATCTGTTTTTGCTTCTTTTTTTTTCCTCCTAATAATCAAAAGACAGCCACTCTTGTTACATGAAAATAGTTGAAAATAGTTTTTTTAAAAAAGCTTTTTTCCAGGTAATGTAGTAGAACCAGTATGACAGTACTGTTTACCAAAATAGTAAAAATTAAATCCATTAATTGATTGAACAATGTAGACTTTCTCTTTTGGAAGCCATGCAATTATTTTAACTGAAAAAGCAAACCAAGTCAAGTAAGCGTTTGCATTATTATTTGAATATATATATATATGTGTGTGTATAAGTGCATTTTTCTTTTTAAAGATGTATTGAGATAAATTGTAATGATTTTGGCCAAAGTACATAGAAACCAACTGCTTTTAAAAGGAAGATTTAAAAATTGTTGTATAAAGAATACAATTGTATTAAAAACAATTAATTCATGTTAATATGTGTAAACATTACTCTAACTGGGACAAACAATTGGAAAAAAATTACATTGTATTTAGATTACTTTAGAATTTCCTAGTGAGATCAGTTTCAGCTTAGTTTGATCTCCAATTACAAATCCAAATGGTCTTTGTTTTAGTTCTTGCTCTGTTGTTAAGCATTAAACTGTAAACTGATCTTAAGACAAACATGAATTAGTTTTTTTAGATCATATCATATACACTACAAATTGCTTTTCTAAAGTATTTAAATATCACTGTAATGTGATGATATGAAAAATAACCCTGAAATGTCCTTTTAAAATAATACATTTTCACAGTGAGTAAACAAATGCAAGATATCTTTTCCCCAGAAAATGTTCAACTAATAATATACAAAATTAACAAACCAATATATGTAGGAGAATTTTAAAATGTTAAGAATTTACCGGAGCTGGGGAAGAAAAAAGTTCTCAAAATTTGTCATTAATATAAAAATTCTTTTAGCGTAAGTTGTGTACAAACTTACAGTTAAAATAATTTAACGGTCAATGAGAACTTTTAAAATTTCCAGCTTTTTAAAGATTGTATGAAGTGGAGACATTGTAAATTTACTAAGCATTTTCATTTGAAATATTGACTACTTACTTGAGAGAGATACCTGGTTTAATTCAACTTACTTTGTAATCTGGCCAGTATTTAAATTGTTGTTCTATAAGTAACAACCCAAATAAAATGAAAAATAATAAGTAATACTTTCTTCTTACCTCTATGTCTTATTCACAGTTGCTTGTTGGGCTGCTTAGAGAATTGAATTAAGCTAACAGCACCTCAAAGAACTCTGTTCTCTGCTCTGCTCTCCTCTCTAGACACGTTTTTTTTTTCTCCCCCTCTGCAAAGCGATAGTCTACTGAAAGAGGAAGTGTGAAACACCACAGTCATTATGCTTTATAAATTCTACAGAGAACAGAAAATTATTCACAAAGCTTACACTTGAAATCATGGTAACAGCCTATAACTTGTGTGTACACATACAAAATTAATGTATATAGTTATACGTGTAAGCAAATTTTAGAAAAGTTATAGAAATCTATACTTAAGTAATGTTCATTTACATGAGGAAACATCTCCTCTGTGGTTAAATGATAATCATAGAAAAACAGAAAATACTGCTCTATGTGGAAGAAACTGTCAGGCTGATAGATGAGGAATAAACTTGCTTTTTCATAAGGCTAATTAATGTAAAGTCTTTGGAGTATGACCTAAATGCTAACCTGACTACAGACATTTTGTAAAAAGAAAAAACTTCAGTAAACGGGCATTTTCCTGGAATCTGAATAGTGGTTTTTTTACCTAAAAGTCTTAAACTTCCTTTCCCATGAATAGTTGCCTGTTTCATATAGATAAAGCATTGCAAAACTGAAACTGCTCCTTATTCATGAGCTATGGTCTCTCTCAACTTCAGCCACAAGAATAAAAAACAGGTGCAGATTCTGCAATGCTGAGCATTTCACTGGTTAATTTTCTCAGAAGATGGGGCATTAATTAAAAGGATCTATGGGACTGTAGGAACAATATTTGACAGAGGACATAAAGACAGTTGAGCAACACCCGTACTATTGCTAACTTCAAATAAAAGGAAATACTCGTGTGTGTACTTCTCCCAGGTTCCTGGGTCATAGAAGCAAATGGGGAGCTGCAATTTTTATGTGGCGGTCCTTCCCACCCTCCTTTGCTGGTTGGGGAAGAGATAGGGGGTGGATTGCAAGAATAATTAAGTAATTATGCAAACCTCCACACATTGCAAGAACTGCTTTCTGAACTTTAGAAACTACCATGCTCTCAGGGTATCACACGCTGCTTTACTTAACCTTATTTTCAAAGAGGCAATAAAAAGTAATTAGGGGATGATTAAAAATGGAAACATTTTCCATTTCACCTAAAGTCATCCTTAATGTCAATTTGCAGTAAGTGAAAATAAGTGAATAAACAACACTAAGAAAGCTCCCTCCCTCACCCCCGCCATACTGAAATCAAACCAAATAAAAACTCCACCATAGAGTCACCAATATGAAATTTGATTAAAAAAGCGAGATACTTATAGAAAAACTTTGAAGAAAAGTTATTATTGATGTGGTTAACATTGCTTAGATACTATGGGTTTTGAGAGAATTTAAATATTACTGTATGTGAGTGTTATTATAAAACATTAAGCCCATCTGTTGCTCAAAGACCCAGGTTCACTCCTGGAAGCACAGCGCTCAATATCTCCAGATGATTTTAATGTGCTAGCTCAATATTTTGTCCCTTTTACCTGGGTGGTAGATGTATATCACTATTTCTCTAAAAATCCTTTCCAGGCTGGTGAATATGTTCAAGGTTCCTCCATCTCAAAAAATCTCCTCTGACTTTACTGCCCTATTATTTTTCTTTTTGAAAAAGTTGTCACCATTGACTTCTTTCAATTGTTTAAAATTTTTTAGAAAATTATTTAATTTTGGCTGCACTGGGTCTTTGTTGCTTTGTGCAGGCGTTCCCTAGTTATAGACAGTTGGGGCTACTCTCTAGCTGCAGTCTAGGGGCTTCTCATTGCGGTGACTTTTCTTATTGCAGAGCATGGGCTCTAGGGCTCATAGGCTTCAGTAGTTGCAGCACGTGGGCTAAGAAGTTGTGGTTCATGAGCTTGGTTGCTCCGCAGCATGTGAAATCTTCCTGGACCAGGGATGGAACCCATGTCCCCTGCACTGGCAGACAGATTCTTATCCACTGTCCCCAGGGAAGTCCTATTTTTGGCATTTTTAAAAGCATATATCCCAGAGGTATTGTTTGCACATTGTTGTACAATCATCAGGCTTCCCAGCTGGCCCTAGTGGTAAGGAGTCCTCTGATCAATGCAGGAGACAGACATGGGCTCGATCCCTGGGTTGGGAAGAATCCCCTGAAGAAGGAAATGGCAACACACTCCAGTATTCTTGCCTGGGAAATCCCATGGACAGAGGAGCTTGGCAGGCTATAGTCCACGGGGTCATGAGTTGGACATGACTTACCGACTAAACCACTACCACCAATATTCCATTATTTGTCTATACTATATTTTGTTTATCCAGTCCTTCTCTAATGGATATTTGGGTTCCTTTCACCTCTTGACTGTTGTGAATAATGCTGCTATGAACATGAACATACCAATATCTGTCTCTACTTTCAATTCTTTTGTGTATATGTATGTGTGTGCATGCTCAATAGTGTCTGACTCTTTGCCACCCCATGTACAGTAGCCCACCAAGGTCCTCTGTACATGGGATTTTCCAGGCAAGAATACTTGAGACTGTTTTCATTTCCTACTCTAGGGGAACTTCCCGACCCATAGATCGAACTTGAGTCTCTGATGTCCCCTGCTTTGGCAGATGGATTCTTATATACCTAGAAGTTAGGTTGCTGGATTATGTGCTTTTCTTTTTTTTTTAATTTTTGAGGAACTGCCATACTGTTAAATCTTCCTATCTTCCTTATTTGTCATGCCTCTGCATTCTGATTTCTGTCTCTGCTATGTATCAAGACTCTTGACAAAGTCATAGAATGATTTTGATACCAAATCCAAATGACAACTCAAAGCCCTGGTATTTGACCTCTTTGCAACATGTGCCACCGTTGACCACTTCCTCCTCCTAGAAGTGTTCTTTCTGCTTGAGTTCTTTACTTCACCTTCTCCTGATTATGTAGCAACTGCTTCTTTGATTTTCTTATAGGGTTCCTTTAACTGCATTCATCCACTAAAGGTTGGAATTTCTCAGGATTCTGTCCTGGGCCTGCCCAGATTTTTACCCACAATTTCCTCAATATACATACATGGTTTCAGTAGGCAAATATGTATTGCTCCCAAACCTGTCTCCAACCTAGGTATCTCCCTAAAGAAGTTTTGACCAGCGCAAAATACAAGATCATTTTTACTTGTGATCTTGAGGAAACGATTTTGCCTGGAGGCAGTCAGATCAGCCTGAATTAATTTTCACCTCTATTGTTTAACTTGGGGCATGCCAGACATTATTTCTGAGCTGTCTTTCCTCACCCATAGAGTGGGGCCTTAAATGACCTCCTTAGAAAGTTATTGAAAGGTGATTTTCTTAACATTAAAAAAATTATGAAATAAAGATTACTTAAATTCTTAACAATGTTTATAGTATAAAAAATACAGGTAAATCAAAAGACTATTCTATTTCCCTCTAACATGATTCTTCTCCCCAGAGGTAATCAATATGATACATATCTTTGCAGATCTACTTCCTGTATCATTATATATGTATATATTATATATATATCACATACAGAATTAAATAATTTTGTGGGTTTTTAAATGGCCATAACATCATACTTTGGAGAAGGCAATGGCACCCCACTCCAGTACTCTTGCCTGGAAAATCCCATGGGCAGAGGAGCCTGGTAGCCTGCAGTCCATGGGGTTGCGAAAAGTCGGACACGACTGAGAGACTTCGCTTTCACTTTTCACTTTCATGCGTTGGAGAAGGAAATGGCACCCCACTCCAGTGTTCTTGCCTGGAGAATCCCAGGGACGGGGGAACCTGGTGGGCTGCCGTCTATGGGGTCGCACAGAGTCGGACACGACTGAAGCGACTCAGCAGCAGCAGCAGCATAATACTTATGTTTTTCACTGTGACGTTTTTTAACTTAAAGATATAACTTGGGGCTTCCCTAGTGGCTCAGTGGTAAAGGATCCACCTGCCAATGTAGGAGACACGAGTTCGATCCCTGACCCAAGAAGATGCCATATGCTGCTGAGCAACTAAGCCCATGCACCAAAACTATTGAGCCTGTGCTCCGGAGCCCTGGAGCCACAACCGCTGAGCCCACGCGCTGCAACTACTGAAGTCCACACGACCTAGAGCCCTTGCTCTGCAACAAGAGAAGTCACTGCGATGAGAAGCCCACACCGCAGCTAGAGAGTAGCCCCTGCTCACCACAACTAGAGACAAGCCCACACAGCAATGAAGACACAGCACGGCCAAAGATACACACACAAATAAACAGAGTTATAAAAAATGCAACTTGAAAATAGGGCTTCCCTAGTGGCTCGGTTGGTAGAGAATCTGTCTGCAGTGCAGGAGACTCAGGTTTGACCCCTGGGTTGGGAAGATGCCCTGGAGAAGGGAATGGCAAGCCACGCCAGGACTCTTGCCTGGAGAATCCCCTGGACCGAGGCGCTGGGCAGGCTACAGTCCATGGGACTGCAGAAAGTCGGACACGACTGTGCAATCAGCTGTTATTATTGTTACAGCTGGAAAATTCTTTAAGTTATTCTTTTGAACCGGTTCACAAATATCTAACCCCCCGGTTGATAGAATTTGTGTAAATTCTTCACAACTGAAAATAGTGTAGCCAGTCAGCAGCATTATAAATGCCTCTTTCAAAGTATGTGCAAGTCTTTCTTTAAGGTAGATATGGGAAAGTAGAATTATTGCAATGTATATACATTTGAAATATTAATCATCACTGCCAAATTGCCCAGTCAAGAAAAGCTTTATCCATTTGAACTTCCAACATTGTCCTGGCTTTTGACTCTTTTTCCAGTATTTGATATACTTAAACTTTTAAAGACTTGCCAATCTGATGGACAAGAAAATGGTGTCTTAATATTTTTAATTTGTACTCTCTGATTACTATGTAGATTGAACTTATTGTGATGCTTGTATCTCACTTTTTAATTCCTGTTTTGTAAATTGTGTGTTCTTTCATTGTAGACATTTTATTGGATAACTGTCAACTTCTTATTGATTTGTAGGGTTGAATTTACCTTGTTTCAACGTATTGTCATCATTCTTCCTTTTTAATGCTCCAGTAATTGGCTATTGTAGCTTTTTGAGATGACTCTAATATTCGTTGATAATATGCTTGCTTTTTGGAACAGTGAGATGACCCAGGTTTATTTTGTACATTTCCTACCACAGGTCTGAGCTTAGTCATTTCTCTAAAGGACTTGGTTCCTTTTAGCAGGACAGAGTTTTTCAGACCACAGTTTAGACCTTAACGGTGTTCATTGCTACTGGAGTTCATTGCTACTGGAGTTCATTGCTACTGGCATTGCAAGAATTCATTGCAACTCTTATCGCAAGCATTAGAGTTGGTCAATAAAATGTTTGGTCTTTCTACATGCCAAGTAGCACACACTTGAAAGATATATTTAAATATGTATTAGAAGTTTATGAGTCAATATTACATCACATTTTGCATTAAAAATAAGATAGGAACAATGTATCTGGTATAAGAAAGTATATTTTAAAAGTAAAATTTGGACATCACTTTCTCATGAAAGGATATTTTGATAAAGGTAGTAATGTAGTAAGTGTCATAGCTTGCACTTAGAATATTCAAAGTATTCTTCCAAAGAAATGTCAACAATCATGTAGATTGGAGAAATCTTACACAGCTTTCATATTTTCCACTATTTGATTCACAATTATCAGGACTCTCAATCTCTCAGTTCCCTTCATTTTTTCTTGCTGGTATGCAATTACCACTTAAAAGTAAGAAAGCATCTGTGCATATATCCCTGAAAACAGATTTCAATTAGAGTAAAATAAATGTGTCCATGCTTTTAGCCACTATTTTTTTTTCTTAAGACATATTTTCGTGGTCACTTTAAAAGTACAGAAGTAGCAATATTTCAGTTGCTTTCTGCAGATTTCAATGGCGAGAGAAGTACTTCTGATTCACTGATTTTTTTTGAACTTATTGAAATGGCCTCAATGTTTAAGCATTCATATAATGTTTTCTGTTTCGTGTTTGTGCAGCTAGAGAATCAAAGAGGAAAGCACTGTCTGATTATTCTCAAATACCTTTAGCTTCCAGTTCCTTATCTGAAAAAAGGAATGAAAACATCAACTTCAGTAGTGACTGAGGATTATTTGTATACTCAGGTAAAGTGAAGTGAAGTTGCTCAGTCGTGTCCGACTGTGACCCCATGGACTATAGCCTACCAGGATCCTCGGTCCATGGGATTTCCCAGGCAAGAATACTGGAGTGGGTTGCCATTTCCTTCTCCAGGGCATCTTCCCGACCCAAGGATCAAACCCGGGTCTCCTGCATTGCAGGCAAAGGCTTTTCCCTCTAATCCACCAGTTTCCTGATAAGTATGATGCTGATATTTCCACATCTAATTTGAGAACACACAATTGGACAACAATTTTTCTTCTAATTTTTGGATGTATAATTATTTATCAGAAAACATCCCAGAAAGTTTACAAATTAAATCACATCTACTGTAAAGAAAGCTGAGTGCCGAAGAATTGATGCTTTTGCTGAGGCTGGCTAGCGAGAAGATTGAGCTCTGATGACAGCATCAGAGTCCCTGACTCCAGCTATGTCTCCCCGTTGTCTCTGCTCTCTTCATTTACTGAGCCAAAGCATTCTTAGATTTCTGTCACTTGCAACTACAGAGTCCTTTACATCGGGAAGGAAATGCTGGAGGAGGGGGCATCTTTTCTTTTCTTGAAGTATAGGATATCATCAATAAAAGAAAGCATTTTCACTATTCCGAGACTAGGATTGTTCAACAGAAACAATACAAGCCAAGTTTATCACTTAAAATTTTCTAGTTATTACTTTTTTTTTCTTTTTTCTTTTATTTATTTATTTTTTCATTTATTTTTATTAGTTGGAGGATAATTACTTTACAATATTGTAGTGGGTTTTGTCATACATTGACATGAATCAGCCATGGAGTTACATGTATTCCCCATCCCAATCCCCCCTCCCACCTCCCTCTCCACCCGATTCCTCTGGGCCTTCCCAGTGCACCAGGCCGGAGCACTTGTCTCATGCATCCAACCTGTAGTTATTACTTTAAAGAGAAATGGGTGAAATGAATTTTAATAAGGTATGTTATTTAACACAATATGTACCATTTCAATACGTAATCAATATAGACAGTGTATCATTTAATTTTTAAATAATTAAAATTAAACAACAGTTAAAAATTCAGTTTTCAGTTACATTAGCACATTTCATGTGTTCAGTAATATTGGACAGCACAACTGTAGACCAGAGCCTAGAGTACAGGAGGATTTAATAGAAGTCCAGTTGAAATTGAGTCTTCAGTCAAAGTTTAAGGTCTCAGATCAGGGTCATAGTTCACATTTTTGGACAGGAAATAGCTTAAGCAAAACAACGCTTCAATAAAAATAATCTGGCACCTACAGCATTCTTAAAGCTTTCTTGATTTCCCAGTCAAATTAATGATGCCTTTTTCTATAATCCTCTTGTATGGAGTCATAAGGACCTATGTCAGAATCTCTAGGGGCAGAAACATTTATTCACTTAAAGTAAGGCAACCAGGGAAATAATCTGGTGTAACAGACCTCTTTCAAGAACTTGCCCACGCAGTTCCTTTGTCCCAAATGAGATTTGGAACATGCCCATGGCATTAAGTGCTGTGCCGATTTCTGATTACTGCTTCCAAATAATCAGGTACAATGCTCTGATGGAATCAAATGTATGGTGAACAAATAATTAAAACTTTTTTCCTAATGTATCTTGACTTGAGACCTACTCAAATAGGAAGGCAGTAAAAGTCTAGAGTAAAAAAATATGCTGTATATTGTCAGTTCCAAAGTGGGGAAAAGGTGCTTTACTTTTCTTTGATCCCATCCCAGGTTCTTGCCCATAAATGTTTCTCAAAAAAGTATATTTGGAACTAGGGAATTATAAAATATAAATAATAGTATTTCAAATATCCTTGGATAAGTAATATAAAATAAAACAGAACACTTTAAAAATATTTTTCCATTTTTAATTTGTTTAACATATTTGAATAACTTCTTGATTAAAATTTTCTGGTCAACATTCTATTTTCTTTCCATCTTTTCATAAACATAGAATGATTTAAAGATATAATACTTTTCATTCCTGGAACATTCATTATGATTTTAATCACATGATTATATGAATTCTAAGGGTTTTCATTTGCTGGCAGATGAATTACATGAACAAAAAACTTTTTTGTGAGAAACACTTTTCTGTAAGAACATTTCAGATTAGGAGAGGCATTTTATATGGTTAGCGAAATACTTTGTTTCTGCCAACTGGAGAGAGTTATGTTTGTTATTTCTATGGTGAAACAAAGAGAGGATATGTTCTTCTTTAGTGGCACAAACCGCTACAGCTGAGGAATATGTTTCAAAATAGGGATCAGGTCAGGAAAAAATGTCCCTAGAGGGAAGTTGGTGGGAATAGGTCACACCTAAGACGGGAGAAAACAATGTAACCGGCATTGATGGTGGCTGCAGCAAACCACAGCCCCTGTAAGATGGCTGTAGCCCCTTTTATAACAAGACTTTCAGCGAACAATGGTGTTATGTAATGTTGGAAGCTCTCGTAAAAATGACACATTGGCGTCATTTATTTGGTTTTGTCTGTTTGTTTTGAGCAATGGCTAGATATGCCTTTGAGAATGTTGTGGGGATTCAGTTTGAGAACTGTAAGCATTAAAAGAGAAGAAATATTTCTCAGTGGGATTTAATCTCTGCTCCTTGGGAGTGGCTGTCTTTGTCAATAAAGTTAACTATTTTTTGCTTTTGGAGACCAGTTCTGACATTTGATGGCAAGTATGAATATAAATTTGGCCACTATTGACTGAGCCCTTGGTGGTCATATTATAAAGCTTTACAATGTGCCTTTTGTTAGAAAACATTTATATGAGCCTTAATGCATTCTGTTCTTCCCAAAAGCCAATTAGCAGCAGTTACTCAGCTTTCAGAAGGCTTAAAATGAAGTCACTTATGTTTCATAGTAACTGAAAACTCATAGAAATATCAAAGCTCAAATCCTTTATCCTCTGTTCTCAATGAATCAGTGGTTTTCAGTGTTTTCAGAGTGTTGGACATGAAGCACTTTTGCGTCCTGAAAATACTTTTATTTTGGATGGATAGATACATAGATAGGGATGTAAGTAAAATATATGTACACATACACAATGGATATAAATGGATTTTTTGATGAATGGTAGTAATAGAAGTAATCAACTGGGACTCTCACCATTCACTTTTTATATGTAACCTTCCAGATCCATATATATGGGACTTCCCAGGTGGTGCTAGTGGTAAAGAACCCACCTAAGGATGCAGGAGATGTAAGAGATGCAGGTTCGATCCCTGGATCAGGACGATCGCCTGGAGAAGGGAATGGCTACCCACTCCAGTATTCCTACCAGGAAAATTCCATGAACAGAGGAGCCTGGTGGGCTACAGTCCATGGGGTCACAGAGTCAAACATAACGGAAGCGACTTAGTATAGCATAGCATAGCACATACATATACATAAAAATATAGCAGACTCCTATATAACTGCCTTTTTATATTTATGATTCACAGACTGGGAAAGTTCCTAATGACAAAACTATTACAACTTCAATAACACTTCTTATTCATACCATCACGTACATATCTTTGAACAATAGTAGCACATATTCTTCTGAGAAGGCAATGGCACCCCACTCCAGTACCCTTGCCTGGAAAATCCCATGGACGGAGCAGCCTGGTAGGCTGCAGTCCATGGAGTCACCGAATAGTCGGACAGGACTGAGCGACTTCGCTTTCACTTTTCACTTTCACACGTTGGAGAAGGAAATGGCAACCCACTCCAGTGTTCTTGCCTGGAGAATCCCAGGGACGGGGGAGCCTGGTGGGCTGCCATCTATGGGATCGCACAGAGTCGGACACGACTGAAGTGGCTTAGCAGCAGCACATATTCTTACAGACCACATATATTCACACTACTGAAATACCTGTGGATGCGTGGTTTGGAGATCTTGCATTAAAAATTTGTCTTTCACATATAGAACCATTGAAATCGTTTAACAACGAGCCAACCTTGCATGGCAATGCTGATTGCTCTACATTCAAAGTAAGTCCGCCTGCCATAGCTTCTGTTGTTGTTAAGAAACACACATGGAATATTTGCTACAAACCAGAATAGGCCTCAACTTGTAAGAGACAGGCTTGGGAATCAACCTGTCTGATTATGTAATTATGTGACTTCAGGAATTAATCATTAGTGGTTCTTAGGTTAAAGGGGATTGAGATGTATTAATAATTTCTTTTCACAAAACCTGGTAAGACTTCTAAAACAGGAGAAGATCTGGAAGAGGTCTTTAAACAAGGAGCTGTAATATTTGAGCAAGTTATTTGAGCAAACGAAGGTTTCAGGGAGATGTGTAGTCAAAATCCAAAAGGAATATCCACTGTGTAGTATGTAGAGGATGATCAAGAAATCAAAATTCAGAAAAGAATTTATGTTAGAAGCAGAAGATGTATTTAGAAATGACAAATTTTCTTTTTAATTTGGAAGCAAAATTCAAAATAAAGGTAAGTTCAGAAAATAATATGATGAAAAATTATGTAATGACTATCAGAATAAAAAAAACTATTAATGCCTGGGTATGTTTTTGTTAGGTAGTTTTTCTTCATATAGTTCATTTAAAAAATCAAACTTTGAATTATAAGGAGTGGGTGTTAAAGTGTTGGGGATATTATACAAGAAAATGGAAAGGGAAAAGCACCTTAGGGAGATATAACTCATGTAATGTACATGACACACACTCAAAAAACCTTTAGAAAAATGACTCATTGGAATTATTTAAAATTGCAGAGACTCATCAAAGAAGGAAGGTTAACTATGACATGATATAACATGTTCTAAGTTATTTGGTCTCCACAGTCATTTGATTATAACTCTTTAGCTGATTAATTTCAGAAATACAGACAGACTCCAAGTTTAACTGGGATGTGATCCAAAAGTTAACTTGCATTTTAGTTGTTTGAATTTGCTCCCCCCAGTTATAAGATTGTACTCTGTTGTTAACTCTCCTGACTGGTTCTTAAAAGTCTATTTAACATGTTAGCCAAGATTGCCATCTCCTTTATGGCTTCCCTTGTGGCTCAGCTGGTAAAGAATCTTCCTGTAATGAGGGACACCTGGGTTCGATCCCTAGGTTGGGAAGATCCCCTGGAGAAGGGAATGGCTACCCACTCCAGTATTCTGGCCTGGAGAATTCCATGGACTGTATAGTCCATGGGGTCACAAAAAGCTGGATATGACTGAGTGACTTTCACTTTCACCATCTCCTTTAGGACCCTTTATCCATTGTATATGGTCTTCCCTGGTGGCTCAGTAGTAAAGAATCCGCCTGCCAAACAGGAGATGCTGGTTCAATCTCTGGGTTGGGAAGATCCCCTGGAGAATGAAATGGCAACTCACTCCAGTATTCTTGCCTGGGAAATCCCATGGACAGAGGAGCCCTGTGGGGTACAGTTCACAGGGTCACAAAGAGTCGGACACAACTTAGCGACTAAACAACAGCAGCAATACATCATAAATAGGAAGCAGCAATTGCTAGGTCTGATAATAGATCAGTGGTTATATTTAGCACACAAAAAATAGTTTTTTATGGCTATGTAACAAATTATCACAAACTTAGCAGCTTAAAATAATACAAATTTACTAATACCGTATGGTGTCTGTGGCCTGTTCTTTGATCAGAATCTCAAACTGCAGAAACCGAGGCACTATTCAAGGTTGCTATTCTTACGTGAGGCCAAGGGTCCAGACTCAAACAGGCTATGGGCAGAATTCCGTTCCTTGTGGTTTTAGGACTGATGTGCCCATTTTCTTACTTGCTGATGATGAGAGGCTGCTCTGTGCTCCAAGAGAATTCATTCTCTGCCACCCAGGCCCCTCTGGCTTCAAGCTAGTAGAGGAGGCCATCTGGCACATCATATCCTTCTCATGCATTGAATCTCTGACTCTCTCTGTCTTTGATCTCTAGGCCGAGTTTTAAAGTGCTCATGTGATAAGGCCAGGCCCACTTAGAAAAATCTTCCTATTTTAAGGTCATCTGATTTAGAATCTTAATTACTTTTGCAAAATCCTTTAAAACAGTTCCTAGGTTGGTGTTTGATTGAATAAGTAGGAGAAAATACGTGCACAACAGGGCCTGAGAATTTAGGGGCACCATCTTGGAATTCTGCCTATCACAAACCCTATTGATTTGCAATACATGATGACATATGAAGGAAGGAGTGACATGATGCATGGGATTTGAATTGAGAGAATACAGCAAGAATAAAAAGATAGAGGGAAAGCTTCCCTGGTGGCTCAGTGGTAAAGACTCTGCCTGCCAATGCATGGGACGCAAGTTTGATCCTGGTCTGGGAAGATTGCACATATGCCGTGGGACAACTAAGCCTTTGGGGCACAACTACCCAGCCAGTGCTCTAGAGCCCAGGAATCTCAAACACTGAGGCCCGCCTGCCCGGGGCCCAAGCTCTGCAGCAAGAGAAACTATTGCAATAAGAAGCCTGTGCACTGCAACTAAAAAGTAGTCCCTACTCACTGCAACTGAAGAAGACCCACTCAGTGATGAAGACCCAGTGCAGCACAAAAATCAAAACATAAATACATTTTATTTTAAAAAATAGAGTGAGGAATAGGTACAATAAAATTGACAAAATGTAAAGAATTGCTGAAATGGAATGATAGATATCTAGGGGTTTATTTCACTACCCTTTCTGCTTCTATTATGTTTTAAAATATCCTCTAAAATTTTAAGTAAATAAATAATATGTCCTTCAACCTTGACCCTGAGACCTAAACCTCAATGTCATTGAACTGTAATCTTGTTGAATCTCATAGCCTGCGTCCTTCCTTTCTTCTGAATCCCTTGTCTAATCATTTTTCAACCTTTTAAAGCCATGAAAGAAATTGGTACTGAGTGCATCCCAAGGCAGACTTGGGATGGCCAGGGCGGTAGATGTTAGTGCATGGATAAAGACTAGAGCATTTGCTATGCTAAGGTGAGGAGTATGTCTGAGATAGAGATCTCTAGCCAAAGGGGCAACAGTGGTTGGAAGGAATAAAGGAAAAACAAAGGCCTGAAAAAGAGGAACTGTCTTTCATACCAAGGTTAGCAACAACTGTAGAAGGAATGATAGAATTAGCAAATTGCTATTATGCAATCTGCGATGTAACAGGAAATTTAGACAAGGATGTCAGAGATATGAAATCAATTGGTGAAAGTTTATCAGAGAACAGAATACTCACAGTTTTGAAATATCATCCTGAAAATAGCTTTTCTTTTTAATTACCAAGGGAAAATGGATCTCTATAATGGAGAGATCTTGCAATTACTACTTTAACGAAGCTATGTAATTTAAGATGACCAGTAGTGAGACAATGTAATTTTATGTGATTCCTGATTAATGCAATGAGAGTTAAATACTATTGCTTATGCAATATTTTTCCCAAAATGTTTAATTTTAATACAATCATAAGAAAGTAATCATCCAGGGAATTCCCTGGCAGTCCAGTGGTTAGGACTCTGAGCTTTCTTTGCCAAGGGCCTGGGTTTGGTCCCTGGTTAGGGAACAAAGATTCCACAAGCTGCCTGGCATGGCCCAAATCATTATCATTATCACCCAATCTACTGGCCTGAACTCTCATAAAATTCAGTGTCAGTAAATGGAGAAACTAAAAGCATAGGAATTGTTTTAGATCAAAATACTTAACCAAATGTAGCTTCACTGGGGGCCCAGAGGTAAAGAATCTGCCTGCCAATGCAGGAGACACGGATTCGATTCCTAGTTTGGGAAGATGCCCTGGAGAAGGAAATGGCAACCCACTCTAGTATTCTTGCTTGGGAAACCCCATGGACACAGGAGATATGTGACTCCTTAATGACTAAACCACCATTACCACTTAACCAAAAGCCATGAATGAGCTTCGACTGGATCCTGGTTTGAAGAAAGAGTTTATGAATACATGTTGGAGCAAAAAATTTGAGTATGTTTATATTAGATGTTATAATTTAGTTACTATTTGATAATCTTGAGAGTAATAATAGTATTGTGCTTTTATAGGAAAATATTCTAAACAGGAGATGTGCTCAAAAATACTTAAGAGATGAAATATTAGTGATTTTCAACAGCAAGTTTAATATACATACATGCATATACATGTGTGTGCATATGAGGACAGAACAAACAAATTTGTCAAATGTTAATAATTGGTGAAGATTATATAGGTTTTATTGTAATATTCCTTCAACTATTTTGTAGGTTTAAACTTTCAAATATAAAGGGAAAAAAATCACACAACCTTTCTCGATTTTAGTCTTTACTTCCGTAAAATGAGGGCCTTTAGAATGAATTATCTCTAAGTTCTTGACTATTCTTTGATTGTGTATGTGTGCGTGCTTGCTAAGTTACTTCAATGGTGTCTGATGCTTTGCAATCGCATGGACCATGCATAGCCCACCAGACTCCTCTGTCCATGGCATTCTCCAGGCAAGAACACAGGAGTGGGTTGCCCTGCCCTCCTCCAGGGAATCCTCCTGACCCAGGGATTGAACCTGTGTCTCTTATGCCTGCCGTATTGGCAGATGAGTTCTTTACCACTAGGGCCGCCTGGGAATCCCTTGAGTATATATAAATTAAACCAAAGACAAGGCAACAGGTGAATTATTCAATAGTTTAATAAAACAGACTAGAAGGATGAGAAATGTGATGCAGATGATATGTGCAGTTAATTTAAAACAATGTTTTAAATAACATGTATTCCACTGCCTTGCACGTAATTAGTTATAGTTTTTTTGATTTGTTGATGGAATTATGCTACACTTTGATTCTTTAAAAATATTAAATGTCATAAAAGCCCAAGTTATTTCCATTTTGAGAATAACAGTTGATATATATATATATATATATTTATATGTATATATAAAGGCCTGTATTTATTTTAAATTCAGAGTATATTTTTTGAGAAAAATAGAAATTCATCAGTGATTATCTGTCAAATATTTTGGAGAGTTTTTTAAAACTACAGAAAATTTTTAAGTATGATATATTATTCAAATGCTAAACATTATTGTCTACTATTAGTTCTTAAGGAAGTAATTTTAATTTTTCATTCAGCAGACTAAATGTCTTGGTTCTTTAAAAGGTAGTAAATTGGAAGAATTAACAGTTCTCAAATGGTGAATATTGATTAAAAATTAATCTTGTTGCATTGCATTTACAATTAGGTAGCAATATTGAAGGATAGAAACATGTAAAAGTTACTCCAAATATAAGAATTTTAGCTGTTTTACTTAAAAAGTCCAAAAATCTTACACAGAGAATGTATATAAAATGTACTGTATTGTTGCTGAATCATATTCCTTGTTCATGGTGATATAAAATATTATTTGGAAAGATAAGAAAGGTGACGTTTCTCTTTCAGTTAGAAAG
This sequence comes from Cervus canadensis, assembly GCF_019320065.1. Taxonomy (NCBI): domain Eukaryota; kingdom Metazoa; phylum Chordata; class Mammalia; order Artiodactyla; family Cervidae; genus Cervus; species Cervus canadensis. Next base: position 88,382,996 of record NC_057392.1, read on the forward strand.
AAAAATGTAAGCAAATAAAGATATGTTCCACAGGTGATTTCCTGCCTATACTGTAAATATTAATCAATCTTTAAGAATAATTTTTGACATCTTGTCTTTCCTTTAATGGTTTATTTATATTGGAATATTCTATTAAAATTGTTACACATCTAAATCTGTCATAATTTTCTGATTAAAATTGCATTCAAAGAGGAAAAAAATGAAAAAAATTTATCCAAAGTTCAGGCTTTTACTCTCTATTTTACTACATATTAATATAACGTGTTGTGTAGTTAAGAGTAAAAGCAGACATGATGTAAGAGGATAGGACATATCCTGGTAGGTTTTCAGCGAATTATCAATATTAAAAGATCGGTCCGGAATATGCGGTTTTTTAAAATGCAGTGCTGCTTTATTCATTTATTTATTTTTGGCTGTGCTGGGCCTTCACTGCTGTGAGTTTTCGCGCACAGAAAAAGCAGCGTCTTGCCTCTCGTTGCGGTGCCCAGGTTTCTCAATGGAGTGGCTCCTCTTGTTGTGGGGCGCAGGCTTCAGGCGCGCGGCCTTGGGTACTTGCGGCATCCGAGCCCAGCAGTTGCAGCTTGCCGGCTCTAGGGCGCCCGACCCATAGTTGTGGGACACAGGCTTAGCTACCCCGTGGCAGGTGGGATCTCCTTGGACCAGGGATTGAACCCGTGTCTCCTGAGCTGGCAGGCAGATTCTTTACCACTGAGCCACCAGGGAAGCCTCAGAATACGTTTTTTAAAAAAGAAATAACATTTTTATTCTAAAGATGGCATTTGCTTCTTATTTGAACTTTATAGGTTCCTGATAACTCATCGGAGCACATTTCCAGTCTGTCTTCATATTAATATTTAGATTTTCTTCTTAGGCAAGAAAATCACAGACCATGAACCTACACATCAAATGGTTATATTTGTCTTTGACTCCCTTAATGACATCCAAACTTATGGGCAAATTAATTTTATAAACCTTAGTCATGTTGGTACATTTTTAAGTGATTCTTTTTTGTTATGAAACACACAAAAAATTACTGAAAATTAAAAATTAATTCTGGGTACTTTCTTGGTGGTCCAGTGGTTAAGACTCTGTGCTTCCATTGCAGGGGGTACAGGTTCAATCCCTTGTTGGGGAACTAAGATCTCACATGCTTGGGCAGCTTGGCCACACACACACACACATATATAAAAGAATTCTACTTTGTTTTATACTGATGGTGTCTTGTTCTCACCTACCAGTCAGTATTAAAATGACTACATGTTGATCAAATATAATTTGCATCCCCCACATCACTTAATACATAAATAATACATAAATGTATAAATAGGCATTGTTTACAGTTGTGCTTCCCCAGTGACTCAGCAGTAAAGAATCTGCCTGCAATGCAGGAGATGCAAGAGACTCAGGTTCGATTCTTGGGTTGGGAAGATCCCTGGAGAGGGAAATGGCAACCCACTCCAGCATTTTCGCCTGGGAAGTCCCAAGGATGGAGGCGCCTGACGGACTACAGTCTATAAGGTCTCAAAAGAACTGGACATGACTTAGTGACTGAACAATAATTTTCAGTTGTATATACAAACACACACGTTCAGAAGATGTTTGTTGAATGAGTGATTCAATGAATGGACTACCCTGGTAACTAAGAAGGTGCTCCCAGCTATGTGATAAGGTTCCCATGTAATGAGTCATTGTTTTTAAAATTAGTGTGAGCATTAGCTCTTAAAACTTTGAGATTGGTAGGTCTTCCTATTGTTTAGTATGTCTCCCAGATTTTGGTATCATATTTCTGCCCATTTTTCTTCTGCTTTTCTTTAATGCTTAATTTATTGCAAATTTCAAAACTAGCAAATCTTATTTCCCCTTGTTCCCTGTAACAAAATATATTTAGCATTGCTTAACTAAACAAGCAAGAAACATTAATTCTATCCTCCGTCTACTCATATGCCAAATTCACATCTTTGTCTGATTTACTTGCATCTGTTTTATTTTAGCTTGGTCAAGAAAACAATACAGTCTTGAACTGTATTACAAAAGACCAGAAATGTGACTAGTGAACTACCATTCATTACAATAGCTATATTTGAAAAGGATATTGTTACAAAGAAGTCCTATAACTACAAGGGAGATGAAAATAACTTGAAATAACTGTGTACAGTGCTTCACAGTTCTGCAATTTGTAGATTTCATGTGAATTAAATAATTTGCATTACTCTGACTCTTTATAGTCAATTTTCCAAATTGTCTAAGGCAAACATACTATTGTTTATGCTGCTGAACATTTGAAGTTTAAAAAATTTTTTAAAATTTTTTAATGATAGGTCTATGAAGTTTAAATGACAGGGCTATTGTACTTAAATATGTTGCATAATGATGGTCTTTGCTATTTATCTGAATAAATTAGTAATTTTACTTAGGATGACTTTTATGCATAAATAAATATTTAAAAAAATATGATTCTATATGCTTAAAAGATTTATACTACCCAACATTATTATTAAACTATGAATGTCCTTGAATAAGGTTTATGTAAATAACAAAAAAAGAATCAATTGATTATTATTCTCCCTCTAGGGCTCATAGTACATCTTAATTATGCATGTAAAAATCATATTTTTCAGTGTATTATAATGTGAATTGTAGTGTAGAGGTATGAATAACAATACAAAAACACTAATACAATATAATGTTTGCACCATTTGTATCCTGTAAAAACTGTGACTTTTTTATTCAAGTAGAACAAAGTTATTAAATTATATGTTCACTAATGCTTCATTATGATGATAATATTAAGAACAATTTGGTAATAGTTCTATATTTCTCACCCTCTAAGTTTAGAAAAAAATGACAATTTCTGCCCAACTTGATCTGCAGCTACTTCCTTTTCCAGATTTGTAATGAAAATTAATTGCCTAACTTCATAGTTGCATTGAAAACTAGTTTAAAAAATTTGCATACAGGAACTTTCTGTCACATCATCTTAAGTTTCACTGAAAACCTAAAGGGGCAAATAACATCTAGAATAGGAAACAAAAGTCAACCATGAAGAAAACATTTCTTCTCTCAGTTATTTATAATTGATTAATTTTGGTAAAAAATCTATGTGATTTTTATTTTTCACTGATGTTTGAAATTTATTCTTATGGTAACTTGCAACTCCAGGTACCACCAATGGTAATTAGAACTTAGAGGAAACAGGACCCAATTCTATCTTCTCATACATCTCCACCTGTTTCTTCACCTAGAATACAAGTGTCTCTCATTCCTAAAGAGGTATCACGTATTCAATCAAAAATCTAAATCAAAAAATATTTTAGACTCTCCTGAGAGAACAGAAACAGCATAAAATAATCACTTATGCAGAGACCATTTTATTTTGTACATATATAAATACAGTGGTGAGAGACAGCCGTGTGTGTTAAAAAGCAAATTAAGTAAAATCACAAGCCTGGAAGGAAGTCATGATTGAAAAGTAAGATATTTCTGCTTCTGGCTGTGAGGGAGTCACAGTGCCCCTCATGTGAAAGTATTATCTTTCATCCATTAACAACTAGAAAACTGGGCAAAATATAGAGCACATTTATTTTCAGAAACTGGACCATAGGCAGTGTAGCTAATGGTCCCTGAGAAAAGAAACAAATGAGTTGATCTTGCTTGGAGCTAATTTCTGGGCTACTGTGCAGGTATGGGGAAACCAAAATGAGCCCAGAAATCTCATTGAGTCACATTATTGATATCTCAATTTGAGAAGGCTACAGCAGTTAGAATATACAGGACAAAGTGTCCAAGATAAAGGAACCGCACAGAAAAACAACTGTTAACAATTTGACTAGGAATCTCTATGAGTCTTTGGTTGAGTATTAAATACACAGTAATAATATGAAGCCTCATGAGTCCAGATTAGGAACATCTTCCAGGGAAAAGAAAAAGCATATTGGAGTTGTAAGATGAACAATTTCCAAAACTCACACAGAGCAGAGAGTTGAGCTCCCTTTAACCAGTGTAGAGAAAATTTATTCTAGACTTTCCCTAAAATGACTTTAAAAAAAACCTTGAAGGATCAAAGTTCTAAAATGTGCACCTGGTCTAAAAATGTTTAAAGGAATATAACAAAACCCTGTACTCAGTAACCTAAAATTCATAATCTCAACAACTGATAAAAATTATTAGCTTTATGAAAAAAGATAAAAATTCAACCCTTACTTCACAGAAGAATCAATTAAAGGTAAGAATCTTTTGGATAGCAGCCATCCTGACTGGCGTGTAATGGTACCTCACTGTGGTTTTGATTTGCATTTCTCTAATAATGAGTGATGTTGAGCATCTTTTCATGTGTTTGTTAGCCATCTGTATGTCTTCTTTGGAGAAATGTCTGTTTAGTTCTTTGGCCCATTTTTTGATTGGGTCATTTATTTTTCTGGAATTGAGCTGCAGGAGTTGCTTGTATATTTTTGAGATTAATCCTTTGTCTGTTTCTTCATTTGCTATTATTTTCTCCCAATCTGAGGGCTGTCTTTTCACCTTGCTTATAGTTTCCTTTGTAGTGCAAAAGCTTTTAAGTTTCATTAGGTCCCATTTGTTTAGTTTTGCTTTTATTTCCAATATTCTGGGGGGTGGGTCATAGAGGATCCTGCTGTGATTTATGTCAGAGAGTGTTTTGCCTATGTTCTCCTCTAGGAGTTTTATAGTTTCTGGTCTTACATTTAGATCTTTAATCCATTTTGAGTTTATTTTTGTGTATGGTGTTAGAAAGTGTTCTAGTTTCATTCTTTTACAAGTGGTTGACCAGTTTTCCCAGCACCACTTGTTAAAGAGGTTGTCTTTTTCCATTGTATATCCTTGCCTCCTTTGTCAAAGATAAGGTGTCCATAGGTTCATGGATTTATCTCTGGGCTTTCTATTCTGTTCCATTGATCTATATTTCTGTCTTTGTGGCAGTACCATACTGTCTTGACTGTGGCTTTGTAGTATAGTCTGAAGTCAGGCAGGTTGATTCCTCCAGTTCCATTCTTCTTTCTCAAGATTACTTTGGCTATTCGAGGTTTTTTGTATTTCCATACAAATTGTGAAATTCTTTGGTCTAGTTCTGTGAAAAATACCGTTGGTAGCTTGATAGGGATTGCATTGAATCTATAGATTGCTTTGGTAGAATAGCCATTTTGACAATATTGATTCTTCCAATCCATGAACACGGTATGTTTCTCCATCTGTTTGTGTCCTCTTTGATTTCTTTCATCAGTGTTTTATAGTTTTCTATGTATAGGTCTTTTGTTTCTTTAGGTAGATATACTCCTAAGTATTTTATTCTTTTTGTTGCAATGGTGAATGGTATTGTTTCCTTAATTTCTCTTTCTGTTTTCTCATTGTTAGTATATAGGAATGCAAGGGATTTCTGTGTGTTAATTTTATATCCTGCAACTTTGCTATATTCATTGATTAGCTCTAGTAATTTTCTGGAAGAGTCTTTAGGGTTTTCTATGTAGAGGATCATGTCATCTGCAAACAGCGAGAGTTTCACTTCTTCTTTTCCTATCTGGATTCCTTTTACTTCTTTTTCTGCTCTGATTGCTGTGGCCAAAACTTCCAACACTATGTTGAATAGTAGTGGTGAGAGTGGGCACCCTTGTCTTGTTCCTGATTTCAGGGGAAATGCTTTCAATTTTTCACCATTGAGGGTGATGCTTGCTGTGGGTTTGTCATATATAGCTTTTATTATGTTGAGGTATGTTCCTTCTATTCCTGCTTTCTGGAGAGTTTTAATCATAAATGAGTGTTGAATTTTGTCAAAGGCTTTCTCTGCATCTATTGAGATAATCATATGGTTTTTATCTTTCAATTTGTTAATGTGGTGTATTACATTGACTGATTTGCAGATATTGAAGAATCCTTGCATCCCTGGGATAAAACCCACTTGGTCATGATGTATGATCTTTTTAATATGTGTTGGATTCTGTTTGCTAGAATTTTGTTAAGGATTTTTGCATCTATGTTTATCAGTGATATTGGCCTGTAGTTTTCTTTTTTGTGGAATCTTTGTCTGGTTTATGGAATATAGGTGATGGTGGCCTCATAGAATAGTTTGGAAAGTTTACCTTCCTCTGCAATTTTCTGGAAGAGTTGAGTAAGATTAGGTGTTAGCTCTTCTCTAAATTTTTGGTAGAAGTTCAGCTGTGAAGCCGTCTGGTCCCGGGCTTTGTTTTGCTGGCAGTATTTTTGATTACAGTTTTGATTTCCTTGCTGTGATGTCGTTATTAAGATCTTCTATTTCTTCCTGGTTCAGTTTTGCGAAAGTTATACTTTTCTAAGAATTTGTCTATTACTAACAATGAGAAAACAGAAAGAGAAATTAAGGAAACAATACCATTCACCATTGCAACAAAAAGAATAAAATACTTAGGAGTATATCTACCTAAAGAAACAAAAGGCCTATACATAGAAAACTATAAAACACTGATGAAAGAAATGAAAGAGGACACAAACAGATGGAGAAATATACCGTGTTCATGGATTGGAAGAATCAATATTGTCAAATGGCTATTCTACCCAAAGCAATCTATAGATTCAATGCAATCCCTATCAAGCTACCAATGGTATTTTTCACAGAACTAGAACAAATAATTTCACAATTGTATGGAAATACAGAAAACCCCGAATAGCCAAAGTAATCCTGAGAAAGAAGAATGGAACTGGAGGAATCAACCTGCCTGACTTCAAGACTCTTACACAAAGCCACAGCATCAAGACAGTATGGTACTGCACAAAGACAGAAATATAGATCAATGGAACAGAATAGCAAGCCCAGAGATAAATCCACGAACCTATGGACACCTTATCTTTGACAAAGGAGGCAAGGATATACAATGGAAAAAAGACAACCTCTTTAACAAGTGGTGCTGGGGAAACTGGTCAACCACTTGTAAAAGAATGAAACTAGAACACTTTCTAACACCATACACAAAAAATAAACTCAAAATGAATTAAAGATCTAAATGTAAGACCAGAAACTATAAAACTCCTAGAGGAGAACATAGGCAAAACACTCTCCGACATGAATCACAGCAGGATCCTTTATGACCCACCTCCCAGAATATTGGAAATAAAAGCAAAACTTAAACAAATGGACCTAAAATGAAACTAAAAAGCTTTTGCACAACAAAGGAAACTATAAGTAAGGTGAAAAGGCAGCCCTCAGATTGGGAGAAAATAATAGCAAATGAAGCAACAGACAAAGGATTAATCTCAAAAATATACAAGCCACTCCTGCAGCTCAATTCCAGAAAAATAAATGACCCAATCAAAAAATGGGCCAAAGAACTAAACAGACATTTCTCCAAAGAAGACATAACAGATGGCTAACAAACACATGAAAAGATGCTCAACATCACTCATTATTAGAGAAATGCAAATCAAAACCACAATGAGGTACCATTACACGCCAGTCAGGATGGCTGCTATCCAAAAGTCTACAAGCAATAAATGCTGGATAGGGTGTGGAGAAAAGGGAACCCTCTTAC